>NW_016815143.1:50510-91183 GCF_001698545.2 Rhinopithecus bieti
TCTTTTGATATTTTTGTTTTTATTTCAATTTCATTTTAAGACAAGTAATCTTATTCTGTCTTCAGTTTTTAAAGTTTTCACAGGGGCTGAAAACAAATATCTCCCAAACAGCAGTTTATACTTTTATCATTGTTTACTGAGTTCATTTTAAAACAATTTTAACTTACTGTTCTGGCCATTTTTTCAAAAAAGTCATCAAAAATGTTTCAATGATTTTGCATTGTATGTGTCTTTTATATTCAATAAGCTTTTCATTTGCACAATTTTTATTGAATCTGTTTTTTATACCATACACTTTTGTGTCAGAGTTGAGAATATGAATGTTCCTAGACTTTCTGTTTGGACATTTGATTAAATTTTAAACCCTATGTGGCATTTTTAAGCTTTATAAAAATTATATATTTGCATGTCTTTCAGAATTTGGGGAATGAGTTTTATATATTTTAATTTTTTATATTTTCAATCTAATTTACATAAGTACGTTACTCCTGTTCTGTTTGACAGGTTTTATGAAATTTTCAGTTGTAAAATAGTTTAAAATGCATGCCTCCAATCACCATTTATTTTCTTTTCGTTGTGGTAAGCACACTTAATATGAGATATACCCCTTAACAAATTTTAAGTGTACATGCTAATTATAAACACAATGTTGTACAGATCTCTAAAACTTCTTCATCTTGCATTACTGAAACTTTATACCCATTGAAGAGCAATTCCCCATTTCCTTCTCCCCCTAGCCCCTGGAAGCCACCATTCTACTCTCTCCTTCTATGAGTTTGGCTATTTTAGATACCTCATATAAATGGAATCATGAAGTATTTGTCCTTTTGTAACTGGTTTATTTCACTTAGCACAAGGTTCAGGTTCATCCATATTGCCACATATGGGCAGTTTCCCTTTTTTTAAGAAAAAGACTGAATGTATAATTTAAGACATTGTATGTATATACCATATTCTCTTTATCCATTTATTTTTCCATAAACATTTAAGTTGTTTCCACATCTTGGCTATTGTGAATAGTGCTGCAATAAACATGACAGTGCAGATATGTCTTTGAGATTCTGACTTTAATTCTTTTGGATAAATACCCAGAAGTGGGATTGCTGGGTCATATGGTAGTTCTATATTTAATTTTTTGAGGAACCTCCATACTGCTTTTCAAAGACGCTGTACCATTTTGCATTCTCATCAACAGTACACAAGGGTTCCAATTTCTTCACCAGCACTTTTTTTTTTTTTTTTTTTTTTTTTTTTAATAGTAGCCATCCTAACAAGTGTGAGGTGCTATCTCATTGTGGTTTTGATTTGCATTCCCCTGATGTTTCGTGATGCTGAGCATTTTTTCATATACCAGCTGGCCATTTGTATGTCTTCTTTGGAGAAATGTCTATTAGAGTCCTTTGCTCTTTTTCAATTGGGCTATTTATTTTTCTGCCATTGTGTTGTGTGAGTTCCTTATATATTTTGGATATTAACCGCTTATTAGATGTATGGTCTGCAAATCTTTTCTCCCATTCAGTAGGTTGCCTTTTCACTTTGTTGATGGTTTCCTTTGCTGTGCAGAAACTTAACTTTTGGTTAGTTTTATGTATCCTATTTAGATGTTACCAAATTAGGAGTTGAGCTATTCATACTACACAGATCATGGCACACTTTTTGTTATCAGTCAGCACAGGCTATTCTATTTTTTATTTATTTTTTTCTCCTTTACCCCAAATCCCTATTCTCATTCTCCTCTCTCCAACACAAATACTCTAAATGTATTTGAAATGTGTCCTAGGTATGTTGGCACCTTTAAAAATATATGATGTTCCCTGATGTTATAACTTTTTAAGGCACTTTTTTCTCAAATATTATTTTTCAAATTTTAGTTTCTGTTTCAGAAAATAATATTCACTTTACAGATCTGGCCCTGTTATATTTTTTGATTGTGCATATCACTTACATCAATGCAGGCTTTACTCAGCATAGTGTTTCTCAGTCCAGTGACATTTTATTGCTATTTGTGGTGCTTTCAGAATTGAAGCTTTTATCTAATTGGGCCTGTTTCATATCATGAAAGGCCAGTCTCCGAAGGTCAGAGTCAGGGATGAGGGCCTCTTTCTAGACAGGGAATGACTGTGGTAAAGTCTATAATTGGCTTGCTAAACATCTCTTCTAAGCCCTCTCTAGTGTGTCTTCCTTTATGACACAGGCTAGAAAGCTAAAAACTCTATTACTCCTCTGAAACATGGCAAAAGACGTAATTTAGGTTCTGCTAATCAGGTTTACTCATGTGAGTATTATCTTTAAAAATTTAGTCAATGTGGGGAGAGAGGTGACAATGAGACAGGCTTCAATTTTGCTGCTGTGGATCTAGCAGGCATGGGGTGGCTCTGGTGTAACAGATTTGATGACAGGCTCCATTTCTCAGAATCACAGCAAAAGTGGCATGTTCCTAGAGCAACAGCTATGCTGGCAGAGTCCTTAATCCAATCCCAGGATGTGGGCTAACATGGTTTGATTCTGAAACCAGCTGTCAGGAAAAAAATTCCCTGATTTCCCAGCTTCCTGATTGTGTCAGAGGTAGCCATCTTCCTGGTGTGGCAGTTCTTTAGTTGTTCTAGTAGTCATTTCCGAGCTTGGAGGTTGCTCCTTCAGCCCTTCTGGTGATTTTGTAAGCACCTTACTCCCTATGTTAAATCCATATCCCATTAAAATAGCTAGAGTAATTTCTGTTATGTGCAACTGAATTTTGACTGATACACATGCTGATCAAAATAAAGTTCTTCCTATAAGAATACTCTGTACTATGAACACCAAGACTGGTGTCCTTTCAGACAACTACCCACAACAACATATTCTTATTCTGAGGAGCCCTCATTAAGGCATTTCAGGTACTGCTATAGTTTGGATGTGTGTTGTTTGTCCCTACCAAAACTCACGTTGAAGTCTAATCCCCAGTGCGGCAGTGTGGGGTGGTAGGGCCTGGCAGGAGGTGTTTGGGTCATGGAGGCAGATCCTTCATGAATGGCTTGGTGAGTTCTCACTCCTGCAAGACTGAATTAGTTCCTAGAGGGAGTGGATTGTTTTCCACAGGAATGGATTAATTCTCTCAAGAGTGGGTTACAGCCCCTTATTGGCCATGTAGTAACTGTCATACTCCACCGGCAAGTACAAGTCAGCTGGATTGGGGAAGCGGGCACTGAGAACTGTCATCTATGGCTGTGCAGCTTCTCCTAGCAACAATTCCATGCCATGGAAAGCGAACAGGAATTGTAGGTAGCCATCAATCTATTACGGCCACAACCCCCCTTATTCATTTTCAAAAAATTAGTTTCTAAATAAATCATAGCTGGAGACAAAATTTTGGATTTTATAAAAAGGCAGTGAGGCAAAATTTCCTGAAAATAAATTAGAAATGAACTCTTTTAGGATCTGAAAATTTGCCCAACATATAAATGAAGACTTGAGAAGTTTTAAGACTTTTTCATGGTACATAAAAAATCGCATCCTCACTTTCCACCACTTAAATAATTGGACACAAAGTCTTAAAGGCAAAACAGTATTAAGGGTAAAAGTCCCTGAGCTTCCTTTTGGTATACAACATTTTCAAATATTTCAAAAACATTGGTGTTATGGACTGAATGCTTATGCTCCCTTCCAGATTCACATGTTGAAATCCTAACTCCCAATATGATGATATTAGTGGTGGAGTCTTTGGGAGGTGATTAGGACTTGAGAGTGGAGCCTTCATGAATAGAATTAGTGCCCTTATAAAAGGGACTCCAGAGAGCTTTTACTGCTCTCCACCCTGTGAGATACAATGAGAAGACAGCCATCTGCAAACCAGGAAGTGGCCCCTCACCAGACACAGGATCTCCTGGCACCTTGACCTTGGACTTCTCAGCCTCCAGAACTGTAAGAAATCAATGGAAAATAAAATAATTGTTAACTCTGGTTTCTTAAGAGAAAATGTATGCTTACTCTCGCTTATGAGCCACTCTTCTGGATCTGATGAGACCATCCCCAGCAGGACTCTGCTGCCACTGGGCAGAATTTGGTGGGGCACTTCTGAGTAGTCAGCATGAGGAGGAGTTCTAGCAACCTGTAGGCTCTCGTTAGAGAAACTCCATTTCCATCCTTCCACCAAACCTCTCTAACCTACAGTCCTCCAGCTAGGCACAGTAAATACCCTCCATCTCCCACCCCTACCTGGTAAGTGAATGGCGAACATGAGATCTTTCTATGCAAAGATGTCCCTTCATTCACACGAGAGTATATATAAGCCACATGTCTGCTACCCTTTGTTTTTCTCTCATATCTAAATCTCGAAACACAATTTTACTCACCTTCACCATAGAGAATCCATGCCTATTAAACAGTGAGCATTGTAGAATTAAATGAAAATTTTCTAGGGGGAGATGTTTACGAGCATTTCTTCCCACAGAACTTAACTAGAAAGTCTCCATTAGACATTATTTCTTCTCCCAAATCTTTCTCTTCAGTCTCCAGTGATCATATCCCCTTCCCCCCACTCCCTGCACCATCTCCCAAACAGGCTTCCATTTTCCCTGGCTTTGGTCTCTCCCTCAAGNCAGTGCGGCAGTGTGGGGTGGTAGGGCCTGGCAGGAGGTGTTTGGGTCATGGAGGCAGATCCTTCATGAATGGCTTGGTGAGTTCTCACTCCTGCAAGACTGAATTAGTTCCTAGAGGGAGTGGATTGTTTTCCACAGGAATGGATTAATTCTCTCAAGAGTGGGTTACAGCCCCTTATTGGCCATGTAGTAACTGTCATACTCCACCGGCAAGTACAAGTCAGCTGGATTGGGGGAAGCGGGCACTGAGAACTGTCATCTATGGCTGTGCAGCTTCTCCTAGCAACAATTCCATGCCATGGAAAGCGAACAGGAATTGTAGGTAGCCATCAATCTATTACGGCCACAACCCCCCTTATTCATTTTCAAAAAATTAGTTTCTAAATAAATCATAGCTGGAGACAAAATTTTGGATTTTATAAAAAGGCAGTGAGGCAAAATTTCCTGAAAATAAATTAGAAATGAACTCTTTTAGGATCTGAAAATTTGCCCAACATATAAATGAAGACTTGAGAAGTTTTAAGACTTTTTCATGGTACATAAAAAATCGCATCCTCACTTTCCACCACTTAAATAATTGGACACAAAGTCTTAAAGGCAAAACAGTATTAAGGGTAAAAGTCCCTGAGCTTCCTTTTGGTATACAACATTTTCAAATATTTCAAAAACATTGGTGTTATGGACTGAATGCTTATGCTCCCTTCCAGATTCACATGTTGAAATCCTAACTCCCAATATGATGATATTAGTGGTGGAGTCTTTGGGAGGTGATTAGGACTTGAGAGTGGAGCCTTCATGAATAGAATTAGTGCCCTTATAAAAGGGACTCCAGAGAGCTTTTACTGCTCTCCACCCTGTGAGATACAATGAGAAGACAGCCATCTGCAAACCAGGAAGTGGCCCCTCACCAGACACAGGATCTCCTGGCACCTTGACCTTGGACTTCTCAGCCTCCAGAACTGTAAGAAATCAATGGAAAATAAAATAATTGTTAACTCTGGTTTCTTAAGAGAAAATGTATGCTTACTCTCGCTTATGAGCCACTCTTCTGGATCTGATGAGACCATCCCCAGCAGGACTCTGCTGCCACTGGGCAGAATTTGGTGGGGCACTTCTGAGTAGTCAGCATGAGGAGGAGTTCTAGCAACCTGTAGGCTCTCGTTAGAGAAACTCCATTTCCATCCTTCCACCAAACCTCTCTAACCTACAGTCCTCCAGCTAGGCACAGTAAATACCCTCCATCTCCCACCCCTACCTGGTAAGTGAATGGCGAACATGAGATCTTTCTATGCAAAGATGTCCCTTCATTCACACGAGAGTATATATAAGCCACATGTCTGCTACCCTTTGTTTTCTCTCATATCTAAATCTCGAAACACAATTTTACTCACCTTCACCATAGAGAATCCATGCCTATTAAACAGTGAGCATTGTAGAATTAAATGAAAATTTTCTAGGGGAGATGTTTACGAGCATTTCTTCCCACAGAACTTAACTAGAAAGTCTCCATTAGACATTATTTCTTCTCCCAAATCTTTCTCTTCAGTCTCCAGTGATCATATCCCCTTCCCCCCACTCCCTGCACCATCTCCCAAACAGGCTTCCATTTTCCCTGGCTTTGGTCTCTCCCTCAAGGATCTTGCTTTTGCTGGGAAGTTTAAGTGTCTTCCAGCTTCTACCTTCAAATTTGTACACTACTGAAAACTCTTCAGAACTGTGACAGGCCATTAATTATATTGAGGTTCATGACTTTGTATCTAACCCCACCCCCCAAAAAATTTCCTGTTAACAGGGCCTACCCTCCTTAGAAAGTTGTGGGTTTTATATCTAATATTCTCTTCTGCTGCCTCATAAACATCCCGATGTCTTTCAACTGATTCACAAGGAAGACACTAGGCTTTGGGGCACTCTGTCTGTAGAAGCTATTTAACTGGACATTGTCAGATATGAAGTGGAAAGGAAACACAAATTATGGACCATGTAAAATGTAAAACACATGCAACATATTTTCACTGAAAGCTGGTCAATGTGCCTGTTCTTACAAATGAGCATCCCTGACTGACACTTGAAACTGTTCAGTCCAGAATGGAATTCAAACACACACAGTTTGTTTACTCCAGCTATCAAAATCAGACAACTACACTGAAGTCATATTAGATGAAGCAGCTTTACAGTGGCACGGATGAATTTAAAAAGTGATTCGTTTTGAAACTGCTTGGTGACTAATATAAACATGGTAAGGTCATATGCATTGTAGCACTGAGAATGCTACAATGAATATGAGAGACCATGAGAGTATGAGAGACTATGATGAGGGCAGTATGGCTGAGTTGGGTTATGGAAAAAAGAAAAAATAACTTTGGGAGAAGATACTACCTCAATTAAGATTTTCATCTAGGTAATTCCTAGTTCCCAAGTTCCTCTGGATCCTGCAAAGATCATGGGCTCCTGATCCTAAGCCAGAAAGGGTGCTGAAGTGAGCCTATGGATATGTGGGATGGGCCTGAAGAACAGAACAGAGGCTATTTCCTCAGCCATATGCTTATGGAAGCCATATGCTTCCAATCAGGGAAAATCAAAGGCCAGAAGAGCAGTCCTGAGAACTGACCTCCCTAAACTGCTATAAATACAAGAGCTTGTTGGAAATGTCCACAAAAAAGAAAAAAAGCAAAAACAAAAACAAACAAACAAAAAAGCTTCTCCTAGGGAAGGAATTAGTTCTGTGCCGAAGCAGGTTCTGATGGCCTCCTGAGAGCCAATTGTGGGCATTGCTTTCCAACTCCACATTCCCTTCAATAGCATCACATTGGTAGTTTGAAATTGGTCATAGTAGGAGTATTTACACCACAGAAATAGGCAAATGCTACAAATCAAGGCTTTTCTCTCCCTGAGAGCTGTTTTACCTGCACACCACTGCCCATGGGTATGTGTTTATCTAGGGAGGATACAAGCCTCCCCCATGGCAGCCCCTTTGAATGCACAGTGCCTACCCACTCACTACCTGGAGTGGACATCTATTGATATGTTCTGTCTGCAGCATCTCTACTTGTCTTCCTTTAGTCACAACACTCCCAGTCTTTTCCTTGATCCTGATAGTTTATTTATAAATTTCTGTTTTACTCTATGGATTTGCAGTGAGCCCACTCATACTATGTATAAAAGAAAGTGGGCCACAACTATACAAATTAAGTCCAAACTGGCTGCTACATCAGAGCATTTTACTACAGAACAAGGAAAGTTATAGTTCCACTAACTCCCATGACACTTATTAGTACAGGTTACAGCTACTGAGCACCTACTGTGTGCAGGTACTTTAAATGATATTTTTCCTCCAATTCTCACATCCACTCCAGGTGCTGCATATTATCATCTCTCACTTGATACATGGGGAAACTGAGACATGGGTTTCTAGGTGAATGGCCAAAGGAAACACTGAGCCAAATCCCAACCTAGAACTTGAACCCAGGTTTGTGTGACACTAAATCCCATGTTTGCAACCACTTCACTGCTCTGCTTTTAACACATTTATCAAGCATCATGGTAACAAACAGTGTTGTGTGGGAAGATGGAAAGTGCTTGGGGACTGCCATCCTCCTTTGCCCAGCCTCAGTCTCATTATACTTCAGACAGCGTGTGGCTAGAGTGCTGAGGAAAAAGAGCCAGCTGACGCGTGGGATTGCCAAGCAACAGCTTATGAAACGAATTTAAACCATGGCAACCAAACACTGCGGACCCAGCAATAGCCTCATTTCATTTTCAAGAGTAAGAGGAGGGCTTTGTCAACAACCGATGAAATAAATGAGAGGACTACTGGCTATGCAAGTACAAGGAATTATCATTATCATCATCATCATTACCATCATCATTATTTTAAAGCACACAATGCCAAATAATTTATGAAAATGATTCTTGAAAAAATACAGGATTAGACACATCATTATTCCACATATATAAACTGTGTACACATACATTTTGAAAATATATATGTCTAATATCCAAAATCTCAACCGATTACCCTTTATTTAATAGAGTTATTTACTGGGGGTTGGGGAAGGGAGCTCATGAACGTCTCATTTAAAAGTCAATTTATTTATAAAGCATCTTTTAATTAATTCCCCACAATAATGTTATGGGCTTGATATTGGTTTTTTCCCACTCTGCAGGCAGGAAAACATGACATGGGGGTTATAAATGAACTTTCACAGGACCCACAGTTAATAAAGCACAAATCCAAGACTCCCCACTGCAGCAGTGGCTTAAGACTCAGACCCCTCTGAGAATCTGATTACATTACGTCTCTTCTCCCTTGAAAAATGCACGAAAAGCACCTGGTGTAGTACGTTTGCCTGTAATTCAATGGGACTCATGGTTCCCCTGATGTGCATTCATGCAACCCAGCTGGAAGAACAATATTCAGTTGCTTTTAACCGTAATACACACTGCTCTCAAGGCATATTATTTGTTTTCTTTACTGTTTACAGGAAGCTTCCCCAACATTCAGAGAGTTGTTAAGCTAGGAGCCATGCAGTGTCAGTAGTTGCAGGCAGAAGGGATTGGACATCACTGAGTTGTTAATAATTTTGACCTGCTCCAATTTTGATCCCTCAAAATTCAATCTTGAAATTAACCTTTGCTCACTGCATTGGCTAGGCACCCTTGCACTGAAATGGAAGAACCCAATGACTCTCAGTGAACAGCTAAGCCCAAGGCAAGTGGCTCTGTCTCTGGGTATGTAGGGCTACTTTGTTCACCTGTTGTTATCTGGACATTGTCACCTTGCTGTCAGGAGACCTCATGGCTGTTCCAGTAATGGTAGGAATGAGCTCTTTACCTGATTGTCACCACCAAGCTGATATGGCAGTGTCTTTTTTTCTCAGAGGCCCTAAAGTGGTTTTCTGAAGACCCACACTAGGAAAACTTCAAGTCTTTGATACAAACCTTTGGTTTCTTACTGTTCCTACCCTAATGGATGATACTAGTGTCTGTAAACACCACAGATTCTCTTCTCTTTCCTCAATCCCAAGGCCCAGACTAAAAGCTATATTGAGTGGCCTTTCTAGACATTTTCTGCCAGAAACTACGCATTGTAAAAGATACATTATAGGAAGACCTAAAGTTGCGCGAGAGAGCAACAAAATCCAGTCAAGGAGCAGGGAGAGGGAGGCGGGGGGGAGAGAGAGAGAGAGAGAGAGGAGAGAGAGAGAGAGAGAGGAGAGAGCTCTCCTTAAGATATCAACATGGAGGTTGAAATCCCCTGGCCTTGAATGTCATCAGCATCTCTCTGCCTCCCTCTCAGCCCTCCCTTTATTGTGTGGGAGCTTTATCTAGTCTGAGATGGCTGGAAGTCCCTTGGACAAATCATATATTCTTGTATGCCTGTCAATAGGCCAGGTCCTTATCTCTTGGTATTCAAAAGACCTGAGATCTTCCAACTCAAAAAGCCTTTCATTTAGTTCTCTTTTCTCAGTGTACATTTTCTGAAATCTCTTCTGTGACTCAAAAGCTGATCTTGGGCTCTTTGATTCTATTTGCATTTCTGCTGAAATAACTCTACCCTGGGGCAGAAGTCTTGGGCCTGTCATCTGCAGCAGGGCCAAGAGTACAAGGGCAAGCTGGAGCTTGGGGTGAAAAACAAAGGTTAATCATTCACAATATCACATCTTCACAGGAAGAAGGAGAAATAGGTTTATCAATAAAGTGATGGGCTCAGGAGGAAATAAAAGACCCAGGCAGATCCAAAAAGTGAACCTCTGCCTCTTCTCTTCTTTCTCCCCCTAAGAGGAAGTTCCATGTTGAAACAGGAGACTTTAGTCTTGTTTTAGTTCCTACTGGATGTTCCATCTCTTGGCACACTAGCCATTGAGATCTGGAAAGATTGCCTTACACATACAAGCATTTGTATGTATTTTCTCATTTAAATCTGTAAGACAGGGTGTTATACCTGGAAGCAGATGAGGAAATGAGACTTACAGAGAACAAATAACTTGCTCTTGGTACACAGCTAAGAATTTAAACTGAAATATACTTTCTGTCAAGCCCTCTGCTTGAGAGAACGTGACCTAACAGTTTCCTAGACCTTGGTGCCTATCCAGGTTGAAGCAGGGAAGGGATAGCACTGCGCAGTCCCAAGGTCAGAATGTGTATGCCATATTGGAATCTGGATTATAAGGCATCTTTGTGGGCTGAGCCCTGGGTCCAGTTGTTTATGAAGTCCAAGACATTGTAAGCATGAAAGGGGCTACAAGATGTTGGAAGAGGGTATTCCCTATCCCTCATGATGTCACCTTCCTTTAGATATGCATGAGTATGCAGAAAACAGTTAACATAGCATCCCTGAGACTGTTATATTTAGAAAGACCTCTGGCTGGCATCTAGGAACTTGGCACTTGTGGTAGGCAAAATACTGGATACACAAGGATGTCTATGTCCTAATCCCTGGGACCTATGAATATGTTACTTTACATGGCAAAAAGGATTTTGTAGACATGATTAAGGGTAGGGGCTTTGGGATGGGAAGATTATCCTGGATTAACTGGGTGGACCCAATCCAATCACAGGAGTCCTTAAAAATGGAGAACCTTTCCCAGCTGTGGCCACAAAGATATGACTTGAGAAGGATTCGACTCACTGTTCTGGCTTTGAAGGTGGAGGAAAATGCTACAGGCTAAGGAATGTGGTGGCCTATAGAAGCTGAGAATGGCCCTCAGGTGACAGCCAATAAGGAAACAGGGACCTCTGTCCTACAATGTCAAGAAACTGAATTCTGCCAACCTGGAATGAGCAGGAAATGGATTCTCCCCTAGAGCCTCTAGAAAGGAACACAACCTTGCCAACACCTTGATTTCAGCCCAGAGACCTATGCTGGACTTCTGACCTACAGAATTGTTAGACGATTCATTTGTAGAGTTTAAGCCTCTAAGTTTGTGATCATTTGTTATGGCAGCAATAGAAAACTAAGACAGCACTTGACATGTTCCCTAATTGAGAAGGGTGCTTCACAGTGCCTGACCAGTTTGTACTCACAACGTAGTTGATTCTGAACACCTGCTTTCCTTCTGAGAGTCTGGAACTCGGGTGCATAATAGGCAGGGGGTGCCTAATGACCAGACCCCAATACAAATTTGGGGCACTAAGTGAGCTTTCTTGGGCAAAACATTACCCAAAAATTGTGCATTTTCATTCGTGGAGAAGGATGTGCTCGATGGGCCCCCTCACAGGAGAAAGAGAGCATGAGGAAGTCTGTGCGTGGACTTCTCCAGACCCCACCTGTTCTTTTTATTTCTTGCTGATCATATTGTATAACCTTTTGCTGTAATAACAGCAATGAGTACAATAATATACTGAGTCCCGTGAGTCCTAGCTAATTCACTGAATGTCTGGGTGGTCTTGGGGACCCCTGAAATGTTGAACGGTCACAGGCCACATTTTGAGTGGCCAGCAAGTTCCAAAGTGCTACAGTAGATGTGAGCTGAAAGCAGGCCTTTACATTCTATGTCTCACTTGGGTTGGTGACTGATAGAAATATGGGGCCCTGGATGACTGCCTTCCCTGTTGCTAAGCAACAGCGGTGTTTTCCAGAGCAGGGCAGGTTGATGGGGGCGGCAAACAGGAAGTGCCACGTTCCACCATGGAAGAGGCACACCTGCTCCCTCTGGTGGTCTGTACCTTTCAGCTGGTGTGGCCAGAGATGGGCACTTGCCATCACTGATTCATAGAAGCAAATATGGAGGCCACAGGCTGACCCACCTGCTGGATGTTGAAGTTCAATTCCAATAGGCCTTGAGGCCCAGCAATCTCGAGAAATTCCACTATGGGAATGTTTCATCTATTTCTCCTGGAAATATATCCTAAGTGCAGAATTGTTTCAAGAAAATATCTGGATGGGCTGGGCACAGTGGCTCACGCCTGTAATCTCAGCAGTTTGGGAGGCCAAGGTGGGTGGGTTACCTGAGGTCAGGAGTTAGAGACCAGCCTGGCTAACATGGTGAAACCCCGTTTCTACTAAAAAGACAAAAATTAACCAGGTGTGGTGCTGCATGCCTGTAATCCCAGCTACTAGGGAGAGTAAGGCTAGAGAATCGCTTGAACCTGGGAGGCAGAGGTTGCAGTGAGCCAAGATCTCGCCACTGCACTCCAGCCTGCGCAACAGAGTAAGACTCTGTTGCAAAAAAGAAAGAAAGAAAGAAACTGTGTGAATGGACAGTAGAATCTTGGAGCACACACTTGATTGTTCTTTCCCTCTGAATGGAGACACTAAACGTGGAGGGGAGTCACCTCCTGGAGGGGAGTCAGAAACCCTACATGAAGGTGTAGCTTGGTAAGAGTGGAGTTACCTTTCTTGATCTCCCTTATCAACGAGACACCTCCAAAACACATCTCTTAGGTTTCTTCCGAAATTAGGGGCCCTAAATGTCGGTGAAATTTTACAACTACAGCAGGAAGGTGGCCAGCTTAGTTTGTTCTTTTATTCCACCTTCCTTTCAGTCATGTGTTAAGGCAGCAAGCTAGCTGCTGTTGAATACAGTGGTAAACCAGTCGGCCATGGCCCCTGTGCCCCACCGCCCCCATGGACTTCCCTGTCCAAAAAAACCCTTCCATCTGGTATCACCATGACCTGTCCCCTAATAATCAATATGGAATCTGACCACCAATTTTTTTAAGAGGCGGGATCTTGCTTTGTCACTCAGGCTGGAGTGCAGTGGCATGATTATAGTTCACTGCTGCTTCGAATTACTGGACTCACGCCATCCTCCCACCTCAGTCTCCCGAGTAGCTGGGATTACAGACATGTGCAACCATACCCGGCCTGACCACTGAGTCAAACAGACCTAGATTCCCAGTACTGCCTGGGTCATATGTAGAACCTACAGCTAGATCGACAGGACTTGGAGAAGGGACGTGGGACTCTGAAGCACACATGCTCAATGCCATTTTCCCAAAGTCAGAGCATCGTCGTCCCCTACCCAACCCAGGCTCTTCTGAATAGCCCTTCTAAATTTTGGAGAAGCCCTACATTAACAGTCCTTCCTCCCAGGAGGTTGCAGTGAGCTGAGATTGCACCACTGCACTCCAGCACTCCAGCCTGGGCGACACAGCAAGAATCTGTCTCAAAAAAAAAAAAAAAAAAAGTCCTTCCTCTCTAAGGTGGAAACCAGAATTCAGCCTAGAGGAGAGGTGTGAGCCCTAGGCTCCACCAATTAGATGTTCCCCATCCAGATTTTTAATCAGGAGAAACATGTGAAGAGACCATTGGAAATCAGATGAACGGTAGAAGCTATGCCTGGTGACAGTGGCAGATTATGGCTGAGACACACTGAGTTTTCACAAACAACTGTAAGAGATATCCTAGTGGCACTGGACTCAGCCTCAGCAGCTCCTGTCCGCAGAGGGGGTAGGATTGCAACTCGTGGCCACCTAGCTCCCAAACCAGATTCTCTGGCCTGTTTGAGGTTTCCCTGAGCTACCTAATAGCTGTTCAAAAATCCCTTTTCTGAGTAAGTAAGCTAAAATTGGTTCTGTTGATGCAACTAAGAAGCCTGACAGAAAAAGAGGAACCTGAAACAAACAAACAAACAAACAAACAAACAAAACAGGGACCCGCTAATTTGTTTTCTTTTTGACACTGACAGCACTAGGGATCAGGAGCATCTGGTATCAAAGATGACTAGAGTAGGGGTCTCTTAAGTCCTATTCTGGCTACCCATTTGTAAACTTATTTGTTTATTTCTTTAAACACTTTTTCGATTTTAAAAGTCCTAGGTCCTCCATTCCTAAGGCCTGAACTCCTACACTTACCTATGAAGAGGATTGAAAACATGCAAAGTACTGACATTAATGTTGCTCTATGGCCTGTGCTCCACTGACCACAAGATGGCGAAAGAGATTATCACATCGAGCCACCCTGTCTTCCTTCACCACCTCCACACCAGTATTATCCGAAAGAGGAGAACATTTATTTAGCACTTACTGTGTGCCAGGCACTGTTCCAAGGACTTGAACATATGAAGTCATTTAATCCTCACAATAATCCTATGAAATAGGTACCATTTCACGTGAGGAAACCAACGCACAGAGATATCTGTCTGGTTTAGCTTTTAGCTATTTTCATATCATTTATCTACCGCTATTGTCCATCTATCATCTATCTATATCTACATATTAATTTACTAACTAAAAATTTTGATTTTAAGTGCTTTTACATTATGAAAGTAACACATGTTCATGGCAAAAATATTCAAATGATAATAACTAGTAAAATACAGTCCTCACCCCTCCCTGTTTATCATCCCTGTAGAACTAGTAATAACCATTGTTAACAATTTTTGTGTATTCTTCCATAAATTTTCTATGAATATGCAAGCATATTTTATACCTATATCTTACACACACACATAAACAAGACCATATTCCACACACTGTTCTACAGTGCTTTTTCCACTTAGCATTGCATCTTGGATATCAGATGTGGGCTGGGATGGCTCTTGCCTGTGGACCTCATTTATAGGCCTTGGGTATGACACTGGCTGCACCTACCTGTGTACCAGGGAGCAAGTAGTGTCATCTGGTGCACCGGAGCTCCAGGTGGCAGTGAGTGTGGGAGATGGGGGAAGCTGACAGGCTGCAGGGGGTGAGGAGGTGTATTGGGATGTAGGGTAAGTTTGTTGATGGTTCTCAGGTGGGTCTGGCCCTCACCTCTGGTGTATTCTGGCCCCTAACCCTGGTCCCAGACAAAATTCAGATTTGGATGCAACCAACATTCACAGTGCCTTTAGAACAGGCCTAGCTGTTTACTTTGCACATTAGCATTTTTTAAAATCTCAATCCATATAGAATCCTTGGGAGGGAGGAATTATCTGCATTTTACAAGCAATAAAGCTAAGACTCAAAGAGGATCATCTACATATTATTATACAAAGCTTTTCAGAAGTAGAACCAAAAGCCAACTCAGTTCTTTTGATCCCCATCCAGGGTACTGTCCACCGCACTTCAGCAAAGGCTTCCAGGATAGTACCTTGTGCCTGACACAATGGTCGTGGAGTACAGGCTTTGTATCCTCTTTTACAGCTCTGATATTCCTCCCTTATTCTTACCGTCTTCCATGCAGGCTTCCCCCAGCCACTACAGGGCTGGGGGCCGAGAGGATGCCAAGTCCAGAAATGTTTCTGAGGCTGTGAAATGTCCCCTCCAAGGAGCCTGCCTGAGGAGCGCAGGCAGAAGCTGTGACAGGCCATCATTTCGGCAGCTGAGCCTGCCTCCAGCCATGTCCCAGTCTCCCCTCCCACCCCAGGTCCTGCCCTTCCCGGAAAAGGCTGAAGCTCCAGCTGCAGTTCTGGGGAGGCCTGGACCCCAGCTCCGGAGGGGCTGTGGTTCCCAAGGCTGTTGGGCCTGGAGAGGCGCGTCCCTGGCCCATCTTATCAGCGCTCTGCAGGGTCTGGACCTGCTCCTTGTCTCCTTCTGGGCTCCTAAGGCCATGGGTGAGTTGATGGTTTGGCAGCCGGCCTCCTGGCCCAGCAGATGCTGAGCAGCCTGGGGGTACAATCCAGCTCTTCTCTCCAAGGCCAGCTGGAGGGATGAGGCATGACAAGGCCATCCCTACAGCTGGCACCTCCCTTTCAGCTGAGAGGGGGCCTAAACTACAGGGCACAGTCCCAAGACCCTTAAGCCCTGGCAATGTCCTGGGGTGGGCAGCAGGTGGAAGTGGAAAGAAGCCTGTGGAGCTACCAGCAGGGAGAGGGGATCGGATATGGGGCTGAAGGGCCTCTGGGAACCCCTGTGCCAAGGGGCTGCTGGCATTGGGCAGCAGCACCCCAAATCCCATGAGGAGTGTGCCCAGAGCAAGTGGCTCAGACCTTGGGCATGGCTCGGGGATGTCGGTTTGTAGCTGCTGGTCCCAGACAGTGCAGAGCCCAGGGCAGGCATCAGGACATGGGTTGGAGGAGAAAGAGTGTTCTAGGAAGAGTCCAGTCCCCGAGTGCTGGTGGTGGCTGGCCACAGCCTAGTGCACGCTGTCTGGCTTGTACAGCTGTGCTGCCTGACTGTACATACCCTAGCAACATTCTCCTTGCTCAGCACTGGACATCAGCTCTCCACCTGGCGTCTTCCTCCAGGGAGGGAACGGGGAGGCTTCCTAGGGTTATTAGCAGGAGTTGGTCCTCAGGAATCAGGAGCCCTTGAAAGGAGGATGCCTGGTTTCCATACAACTGAGGGTCGCCCTGGGCCCTACCCTTCCTGAGTAAGTTTGAAGCACTCCAGCATTCTTTCAATAAATGTCTGCCCTTTGCTCTAAAACTAGTTTCTAGCTGTCATGACGCACTCAGTTTATGAGGCCCTTCCCTTCCATCTGCCACCTCTCTCTTACCCCCAGGTGACAGATGTAGAAACTAAAAATGATGTCCAGGTTGTATTAGATTTCCTTGCATACCCACAGCAGTTCCAATACCTGGTGATGGACTGGGAGGAGTAAAACCTTCCACCAGGAACCCTCCAGCAGGTCTACTCCACATCCCCTCCTCAGGGTAAGAATCAGTGCTAGGATACCTTAAAGGCAGACAAAGCCAAGTGATTAGTTTGCCAGTAGCGAAGAGCCCCACCTCCTTATTGCTTTTTGTCTGCTTATTCTCTCAGTTACCAACCTCTTTTCGTATTCTGCCAATTTTCCCATCATATTTTGAAGCCACATTAGGCTCGTATTTAAAATCGAATCTTGCTAGTGAATTGAACCTTTTCTCTGTGAAATACTTTATTCCTAGTAATGCTCATTTGCCTTAAAGCCTATTTTAATTATTTTATGCAGAATATCTTTTGTCTATCCTTTTACTTTCAACTTCTGTAAATTTTTATGTTTTGGACGTATCTTTTGTAAACAGCTATTGTCAGTTATCTATACTGTGTAACACAACAACAGCTAGAAAGTGTTCAAATGTTTGGAAGAAATACACTTCTAAGTAATCTATCATTCAAATAAATAATGTGAATTAGAAAATATTGAGTTGAATAACAAAAATACTAAATATAATCTGTGGACTGCAGCTAAAGCCCTCATTAGAGAGAAAGTTATGAAGTATACATTAAAAAGAAGACTGAAAATTAATGAACTAAACAGCTATCTCAAGGAGTTAAAAACAACAAATTAAACACAAAGTAAAAGAATAAACATGGGAGCCAAAATTAGCAAAATATAAAACAAAAATAGGATAGCCAAAAGTTAGTTTATTTTGAAAAGACCCTGACATTGATCAAGAATACAAGACAGAAGACATAAATTATCAGTTTTATGAATGAAAACAGGCATTAAGAGGATAAGGAGAGGATACTACGGACTATTTTGTATAACAAAAATTTAGATAATATGGACAAAATCCTAGAAAAATAAAACCCAAAGTGAAGAAATAGAAAATTGAAATAGTCCTAATGTGACTAAAGATATTGATTCAATTTTAAACTTCCCTACAAAGAGAACTCCAGGTCCAGATAGCTTCACTGGCAAATTCTATCAAACATTTAAGAAAGGATTCCAATGTTAGCTGAACTACATGAGAAAAATAAAAGGAGAATATACATCCTAACTCATATTATGAAGCCAGAATACCCTTGATACCAAGGCTTGAATGGAGTGAGTATTAAAAATTTATAGGTCAAGCTCATGAACAAAAGTGCAAAAATCCTAAACAAAAGACTAGGAAAAGGAACCAGTAATACACAAAAGGACAGTATATGACAAATTAAATTGGGCTTATTCTAGGAATGTTATATTAACAGCTTAATGGAGAAATATCATACACCTCAATAGATGCAGATCAAGTGTTTGATAAAATTCAACATATATTCTTGGTAAGCATGGTAAGTACTCTTAGAAAACTAAGAATTTTTTTGAAAAGTCCTTAATCTAATACAGGTTGAGTATACCATCCCTGAAGTGCTGTTTCAGATTTTGGAATACTTGCATCATACTTACTGGTTAAACATCCATAATCTGAAAATCTGAAATCTGAAATGAGCACTTCCTTTAAGCATCACAGAGGCACTCAAAAAGTT
The DNA here is from genome assembly GCF_001698545.2 of Rhinopithecus bieti. Taxonomy (NCBI): domain Eukaryota; kingdom Metazoa; phylum Chordata; class Mammalia; order Primates; family Cercopithecidae; genus Rhinopithecus; species Rhinopithecus bieti. The sequence continues at coordinate 69,122 of NW_016815143.1, forward strand.
TCAGATTTTGGAGGACTTCGTATTAGGTATACTCAACCTGTAGAAGGACTCTACATATATTTTTAAAACCTCTCATAGTGAAATGTTGAAAGTTTTCCTCTTGACATCAGGAATATAACAAGAATTCACATCATCATCACTTCTAATCAACATTGTACTGGAGGGGTCTGGCCAGTGTCATAAGGACAAGAAATGGAAGTATAAAGCCTCAAAAGGAAAAAACAGAATTATCATTATTTACATGTGGTATGATTGTGTATGGAGAAAATCCAAAAGGATGTAGGGATAAACCAACAGAATAAGCAAGTTTAGCAACGTTGCCCAACACAAAATCAGTATACAAAAATATATACCAGCTCTAAACAGAACACAAGGAATTTTTAAAGGTACCATTTACAATAGTTATCAATTTCCTAGGAATAAATTTTACAAAAGACACGCATGACTTCTTCAGAGAAAACTCAAACTTTATTGAGAAAATTTTCAAATTTTCAGTCACATTTTCAATGTGACATCAGCCATGTGTGTAGCTTCAGCTTGTCTTCTTTTTAATTTATGGTTGCCCATCTCCTAAAATATAAACATAACATTTGAGTTCATTACCTAGCAGAACTTTACTGAGATGATACTAAAAGCACACAAACAACACTAGTTTTGGTTTTTTAAGATGAAATGAAAACCAGAACCCTAACCACTGCATAGACTTCTATGCTAATGTACATTTTCAGGCATATGTGTACTAATTTTTAAAATTCATCACTCTAGTGGTATGAGGAAACAAAGGCTTCTCAAGTCAACAGATTAAATGCTATGAGCCCATTTAAAGATAATTTTAAGTAGAGGGCAAAAACAGCCACTGATTTCAGTTTTGTTTTGTTTTGATTTTTTAATCAAACAAAAACTCTAAGAAGCAAAAAACAAGCAAGCAAACACAGTGTCACTCAAATGTATTGACTAAAAACACTCTACTAATTATATATTAGCTAAGGAATTGTTTAGCTGACTAAAGAGAGGTCAAAGAATGCCATTCCATTTGGTTTGTCTCTTTTGTGCAAAAGTGCAAAAATAATTCATTGATCTAGTTAAATCTTTATGTGGACTCTTTATACCAGGGTGGCCATTTGTCTACCTGTTAACCTGATGTATTCCTTTCCCTCTCAAAAGTGTCCTGATTTAGATAATAAAAATTACATGGTTGGAGGCCAGATATGCCTGTTAAAAAAAAAATACGTAGTCTTACTGGTTTATTTAAGCTACTACCATATAGATGACATTAAAATGTGAGGGAAAATGCTACTGTTTCTCAGTCTAGCTCGCAATTTAAAGAAAAAAACAACAAACCAACTTGGAAAACTCAAAACATACAGATCTATCTTACTTGTTAGTGCCTAAAAGCGATTTGTGAACAGATCTATCTTACTTGTTAGTGCCTAAAAGCGATTTGTGATAAACAATTCTGGCAAATTTTTTTTTAAAGCAGCACTATGTGTCATTTAGATACCCAATTGCCCTGGGGTATGTTAAGTAATATATATACTTTTTAAAGTGTTTGATCACTTGCCTTGAGTTTCGGAAGATTTCTACTCCAAAGTAATAATACTTTCATATTTCATAATTCAACAACATGGCTTTGACCTAATTCATTTTTTCCCTGACACTGTCTTTGAATCAAGTAATTGGTGTCTGAACTACCTTTCAAATAATATTTGTATGTGAGACTTGTTATTAAAGTATATTATAGAAAAAGAGTAACCCCATGACTTCCATTCCAAATGAATAACGTACCTGCTTCCTTAGTCTTAGCACGCTCCGAATTAGGTGGAGTCTTCTCTTTTACATCAGAGCCATCTTCACGCTCATTCCCAGTGTTTTCCAGATCCATTTCCTGGCAATCACCTTCCACTTTACGTTCTCATATAAATAAAAAAATTATTGATATAAGTAAGCAGTAAACTATAAATTAGTGTTATTAAATAAAGCTTTGTAGGCTTATATTCTAACAAATGTGAGGCATGAGTGCAATGGGCATTAGAATTTTCTGCTAGAAAATGGGGAAGAATATTATCTCTACTAGGAAGTTTTCTTTTCCTACGACTGTTTAAGACAACTTAGTTGTCACTTTCACGATCTGCATATACTTCTGTTACTGTAAATCACTCATTAGAGCAGTATTTATTTACATGAATTTCCCTGATTAGATTGCAAGCTCAAGGAAGAAATCATTCTCTCATTTATATCCTCAGTACTTAGTACATTTCCCGGCACCTAGTAAGCCCCAGTAAATGAATGAAAAAAATGTCTGTAAAAACATTAACATAAGACAAACCCAAATTAAAGAACATTTTACAAAACAACTGGTTTGGATTCTAGTTGTCAATGTCATGATAGGCAAAGAAAGACTGAGGAACACTTCCAGATTAAAGAAGACCAGAGAGATATGACAACTAAATGCAATGAGTAGTCTTGATTAGATCCTGGATCAGGAAAAAAATCCTATAAAGGACATTCCTAGGCCAACTGACAAAACTGCAATAGACTATATATTAGATGTTTTCTCAATGCGAATTTTCCTGAATTTGATAATTGTTCTGAGGTTATTTAAGAGATTATTCATATTTTTAGCAGATACATACTGAATTACTTACAGAGTAAATAGTTGTGATATTTGAAACTTACTCTCAAGTGGTTCAGCAATAAAATATTAATATGGCAAAAACAGGAAGATAAGTGGCAAAATGTTATAGCAATTGGTGAATCAAGGTGAAGAATAAACAGGAGTTCACTGTACTTAGATAACTTTTGCTTACATTTTAAATCCTTTCTAAGTAAAAAGTTAAAAAATGAATATATGACAAATAGATAATGGTTCAGAAAGACAAAAGTATTGAAGACTTTTAACGGCAACTAAAAGGATTTCACATTTTTATTTCTCTGAATTATGACATTTTCTAAAAATTGCTGTGTAAGAGCTAACCATAATATATCTAGGTTTGCTCAAACTTTTAATGCAATGACGTATGCCCAGAAAAATAATATCCCAATAAAACCAAGTTTAACTCATGAAACAGTTTACAATTTTTTCTAAATTTAATGTAGTTTCCTTTTGTTTGCTAATATAGAGTTTGGCAAGGATTGTATTTTCCAAGTATGCCAAAGAACTCTTAAGATATAAGACAAGTAAAATGCCAAAGAGAAAATTTACCACAAGAAGGACTACGGCAGCTGAAAACTACATTATTCCCTTACAAAGGATTACCTTACAGGTTTCCAGCCAACTTTTAGGGGATGGTTTATTTATTCCTGTTACTAGTATAACATCATACATGAAATACAAAATGCTCCTCCATGCCCTTCTCACCTTCAATTGGAGGTGTTCTTTCTCTCTCTCGTCCAGGTTCAATATCCTGATTGTCAGTTGGTGGTTCCTCTTGCTCAGATTCACCAGGCTTTTGAGATGTAGGGGAGAGTAGATGCAAATAGAATATTGTTATTAACACCACCGCAATAGAAGTCACAAATTTACATACTATGTGAAGATAGCTAGTCACAAATAAATCTGAAGAGATTTTTCCTAGCCTCTCTATAAGCATTCTTAAGAAAAGTTATTCTTCCTATATAGAAAATACTTTAAGGAGTTACCTGCAAGGACCGATAATTCTGGAACCTATCTTCATCTTCTTTGGGCTGTATTATTTATTAATAAGCATGATAGGAAAGTCATAAGGACTATTTCCAGACTCTTAACAACATACATATGCAGACAATATCAGAAAATAGGTCTCCTTGCTCAGTATCTCATTAATGTGATTTAGTTTGCAACTATTTTCAGCAGGGAAGTCCTTTATATACCAGATCTATATTGGTTCAACAATGTTTTCGATTTTCTTTCAGAAAAACACATTTCTGCCAATGGAAATAAGATACTGAAAGGTACTCACAGCCACGAATGCAACCACATCGGGAGCCTCCTCACCATCTCCTCTTCCTCTGGATCTTGATCTCACTCTTGCACTCATCGCTCCAACTAGAAGATCGTGAACTGCAGACTGCAATAAAAAGGAGTAATTATACTCGACTCTTCCCATGGCCATCTGCTGATTGTAATTTTTTTTTTTAATTTTGTGAGATTTCCATAATAGGTCCTGAGTTAATAATAACTACGCCTGGTTTCCAATCACATCAAATAAATCTATCTGCAAACTGCTTTGTTTCTTCCACAGCCAACTTGGCAGAGAAGTGATCTTCAAGTCCTAGATCAAAACATGGGGTCTCTCCTAAAGAGACTTAATTTCATAACTGAATTCCATTACGAAGAGATTTTTTAATATTCAGCCACCCCAGGTCCCCTCCTCCCCAGGTCCCCACTGTCCTCTGTAGGCAGTTTCAAGCACCTCTGGGACTCAAAGATACCTCAAAAAGTACCCCCAAGTTTCGCTCCATCTGATCCCTCTCCCCTCCGTGGCCCAACTTCCTCCCTCGCCCCAGCCCTGCCACAACCACAAGGTCATGGCGGTGCCGCCGCCTGTGAGGCCCTTCCTCCACCGAGGCCACGGACTGTGCTGCCCGACCCGCCTGAAGCCCACCAGCTCCTCCTCACATTAAACTCCCAGGAGGAACGATCGGTGGACCCATCCATTGAGTCTCAGTCTCAGGTGAAAGAGTCCCGACAACTGGAATGCAAACAACACCCTCACAGCTCCGCGGCAGTTCACCTCGTGGGTGAAGGGGCTGATGGGAAGACCTCCAGTGAATATGCACACTGAGGCGGGCGCTGTCAAGCGCGGGCCGTCCCACCCTTTCCCTGGTCCCCAATGAGGACTCCAGCATCCGTCCTCTATGGGCAGTTTCATATGCCTCCAGGACTCAGATAGTGTCCCGCTCCAAAACTCACACCATCTTGGCTGACCCTCCTCCCCTTCATGGCCCTCCTTCCTCCCCTGTCCCTGCCCCGCCGCATAGCTGCCTGCTAAGAGAAGGATGAAAACCTCAAGGCCCTTCCTTCTCTGAGGCCAGGGACCACAGTGCCTGACCCACCAGAAGCCCGCCGGCTCACTCATTCACACCTGTTCTCACTTACACTTGACTGGAGTTAGCAGAGAGCCTGGCGAAGAATGAAGAAGGGAAGAGAAGTGGCACCTACCTACTTCTGCCTCCTTATTTAGACCTCAGCACTGTCAATCCCACCAGCCAATCCCAAACATGGGGGGGTGTCACGTGGGTTGTCTTTCCAGCCCTCTCCCGCCTCCTAGAGGCTCTGTGCCACCTGGAGGAAGGGCCTGCTTGGTCCTGGGAAGGGCTTGTCTCTGGCTTCTGGCCCCTCCTGCAAAATGTTCTGTCCTGGATCTAGGAATGTTCCCAGCTCTGCATTTCACCTGCAAATTTACCCTTTAATTTTTTCTCAGTGCTGCTGCCTCAGTGGCCCTCAAGAGGGTATTCAGTCTTCCCAGAGATGTGTGAAAGCTTAGGTTCTCAGAGAGTACAAAGCCATTTTAAGCATGATAGGAATCCAGAAAAAAATGTAAAGAAGAAGGATGATAAACCCACATACATAAATAAGCCTAAACATTTGCACAAAAATCCGGGCCAGGTGCAGCAGCTCATGCCTGTAATCCTAGCACTTTGGGATGCTGAGGCGGGTGGATTGCTTGAGCCCAGGAGTTCAAGACCATCCTGGGCAACATGGCAAGACCCTGCCTCTACAAAAAAATACAAAAATTAGCTGGGCATGGTGGTGCCCACCTGCAGTCCCAGAGACTTGAGAGGCTGAGGTGGGAGGATAGCTTGAGCCCAGGAGGTTGGGGTTGCAGTGAGCCAAGATCACACCACTACACTCCAGCTTGGGCTACAGAGCAAGACCCTGTCTCAAAAAATAAAAAATCCTGTGACCCAGCATTTCTACTTCTAGGACTTTAATGTTAAGGAAACTGTCTTGAATGTTGACAAATATTCTTTGCTTGGCCAAACTTTTAAGTCAGGCTTCTGAAACTTCTCCTAGAACCATCTGTGCATTTCCTTGTAAAACCCAGTTTTAGCGAAGAGCCCTGCTAAGTCAATGTGGCATGAACCTTCCATCCTCAATATCTAATCATATTTGCTATCTCATGGGGTTCTTCATCTTCCACCATCCCCCAGGTGATGTCTGATTTCCCTTGGCCTGTCTTCAGCAGGAATCCTGCTAGATGGGTTTAGCCAGAATCTCCCTTACCCCTGATGTTTCCTCTTAGTAATTTTCCACCCACAAACTGTCATACTGCTCCTTTGCTATACATTCCCACTGGCCTGTTCTGTATTCAGTATTGAGCCCAATCTCTCTCCCCTACTGCAAGATCCCATTGCAATGGTCCCTATACCCATCACCACGGTTCTAAATAAGGTTTTCCTTACTGTGCTTTAACAACCACCACTGAATTTTTTTTTTTCTTTAACCATGTGAACAAAAATTTGGACACATGGGACTTCCAAAACAGCTTAATTTATAATAGCATGGTCGTGGACTTGCTATATAAGTAAATTATGGCACACTTGAAAATGAAATATGGGTGACTACCAAAACCCATGGTGAATAATATTTCCTGTAATAGTGGTGCTGTTCACTTTAAGTCATTAACTTGAAACATCTGGTTATGTAGCACTGTGTATGTACAACATGATCTCAAAAGAAAAGAGAGGTTCAGTAGAGCTACCACAACACCAGCCTTCCTCTCAGTAAGTGTGCTTTGTTCTTGTGCAACCAGCATGTTCTGGGACTCCAAAGATATGTGGTTCTCCGAGGGGAACCCAGCAGATAAAATGCAGTGCTAGAGGACATAGGTCTCCTGCACCTGGTGCACGTCAAAGAGCTTCACCATTGCCTAGGTGGTCTGATCCTCTGCTGTCAAAGAAGGTGTGGGGGTTTGGGGGTAGGAGGACAGAAGCCCACTGTTACTGCTTCGGGCAAAAGTTAGATGGGTGCCTGCAGGACAGAAAGGAGCTTGCCCTGCACATCCCTGTCCACCCCCTCCCGCCCCCGCTAAGCCCCCGGGGGAAAAGTATCCTTTCCGTCCTTGCATGCCTGGACCTGGACAATTCGCAGATTCTGCAGGTTACCCTTAAAGAAGTGCACATTCTTTGAGAGTTAGAAAGATCCCCCATGGCAGAAGTAGAATTGCCAGATCTCCCTCTCCTTTTCTCCCTCTCTCCTACAGGTAAGATGTAGAGTCAATACAGAGCCAAGTGTGAATATATAATTCTTCCTTGATCTCACCAATCAGAGATAACCACTTTTTATATCTAAGCAGGAGCTGCTCCTACTACTCAGATCTTTATGTGGATTAAATAAAGATTTATTGAGAGACTGAGATCTCACACTGTGCAATCAGCATAAACTGTGGGCTCTAGTCTCAGCCTCCTGTTTCTCCTCAGGTAAAGTGCTTTCACTAGCTCTTAGGTGTTTCCTGTTATCACTTGGAAAGGCTATCTGCAGTCTGCTGCCTCCCTGACCTTGGTGCCTGTCGGTTGGCAGCTGCTGTGTTCTCTGCATAGGATCAAGTTTCTCTAGGATGCTGTGAAGGAGTGAGAGGACAGGTGAGGCCCTTTCTGTGTGAGAGCTTAGATCTGAACTGAAAAGGAAATCCAGATTTACCCAGCACCATGAGCCTTCCCAGAGAACCTCATCCTCAGGCAACATTAGTGCGAAGCAAGCACTCTGATCAAAGATATGTAGGTGATCCCAAGTCCCTGTTTGTATCATTGTGATGATTATAGATGTCACTTTCATTGTATTCATTTTACGTCACAGGTGATATCTGCTCCTTACAAATAATCCAATCACTAAAAATTGACTAATCCTACTGTTTTCTGCTATTTGATGGGAGAAAACACCACACTACTATTTTAATTTGCACTTTTGATAAATAATATGTTTGAACATTGTTATTCAAGTAATTCATGGTCATAAACAATCCACAAAATCAGAAAGAGGAGAATTAAGAAACAGCTCTGGAGTTCCAGCATTCATTAAAAGCCTCTCTTCTATTTGTCATTTTAGCGCATGTGTTTCCATATATTTATCATTTTAGATGATCATTCATGCTGCCGCAAACATCCTCATGGATCATTTTCTGTCCAATTCCTTAAACATTTCTTCATGAAAAAAAAATCCTACATGAAAAAATAGGGGCTCAAGAGTATGTACAACTTGTCTAATGTAACACCCTCTGGCAAGGTATGCCTGGAATTAAATCTGTATCTTTCCGATTCTGGTTTAAGCCTGAATCATAAACATAAACATGTATGCTTCTTCACCTTGTGCTATCCCATGGATCCAATAGTTCCTTTGAATCCCTCAGCTCAAGGAGAAGCTTAGCAACCCCATGAGCACCATCCAGGAGAGGTGATGTGGTATAGGGCCCACATGTGCAGAATGCAGGACTGGCAGAAGAAACATCATGTGCTAAGTCTTAGAAGCATGCTTGCAGACTGCAGAGGCCACTGGAGCTGAAGACTGAGGCTGTGGGTCAGAGGAGGATCTTTCCTCTGGTGTCCTTTTACCTACTGTATGCCACAATAAGTGCATGAATATAAATATTATGAATATAAATATTTTGTGAGATGATTTTTCTAAACACTGACTGGTAAACATGAAGGCAATTTTCATGATTGCAAAGGAGAGTTCCTGGAAATCTTGACATGGGTTGACAAAGTATGTTATTTTAAACTGTTATTCCAACTACCTGTGAACTCCTTCAAATACTACTCATGCCCATTCAGTTGTTGCACACATTCTCACATCTATTCAGATAGCTATAACTTAGTGTCAGCATTTCCGAGTAGTTCACCTGAAGCAAGTGGAGAGGAAGGAAGATTCTGTCCTTGAGAGTTCCACCATCAGAAGGAGAAGCCCTTGTTTCCCATTCTCCTTATACAGAAACCTCCAGGTTCACCTTTCTGTGCCAACTGAACCCCATTTTATAGTTGTGCTTGTCACTTCAGTCTTCACTGATGGGGTACAGGCCTCTCACTTGTGCTAGAAAGCTCATCTGCCTTTGGACTTCTTTCTCTTGGGCAAGCCTTCTCTTACGCACGTATCCCCTCATAGGTAATTAGTGAGTGTACGTTGGTCACGCTGGCCTTCACTGGTTGTTATGTCTCTACCTGGATACCTTTCCCAAAAATCAGTTGTTTGTATAGGTGCGAGTTTGTTTCTGTACTCTCTGTGCTGTGCTAACCTACTTGTTTATCTTTAGGCCAATGTCACACTATCATGATATAGTTTTGTAGTAACTCTTGAAATCCTACTTTGACTAATCTTGGTCCTTTGCATTTCCATACGAATTATAGAATCAGCTTGTCAATTTCTACCCCCAAAAAAAACTTTCAGTAATTTTGATTGAGAATGCACCAAATTTATAGATCAATTTGGGGAGAATTGACATCTTAACAATATCGAGTCTTCAGACCCGTGAACAAGATATATCTCTTCATTTATGTAGGTCTTTTTTTCTTTTGTTTTTTGTGTTTTTCAATTATGCAGGTCTTAATTTCTCTCAGAAATATTTTGTAGTTTTCAATGTACAGATTTTCATATCTTTTTTCAGGTTTATCCCTGATGTTTTCATGTTTTATGATATTATAAATGGTATTGTTTTTATGTCAATTTTATTGTTTGTTGCTAGTGGACATAAACACAACTTATTCTTTATATCGAGCTTGTATCATGCAATTTTGCTAAACTCAGTTGTTGATTTCAGTAACTTTTCATTGTTTTAATTAGATTTTATCATGTTTCCTATGTGAACAATTGTGTTATTTGTGAATAGACGATTTTACTTCATTCCTAATCTGCACGCATTTTACTTACGTTTGTTCCCTGACTACACGACCTAGAACCTCCATTACAATGTTGAATACAAGTGGGGAAAGTGGAAATCTCTGTCTTGTTCCTGATCATAGGGCAAAAGTTTTCAACATTCTGCATCTATTAAAATAATTATATGTTTTTCTTTTTTAGCTATTAATACGGTGAATTTTATTGATTCATTTTCAAGTATTAAAACAGCCTGCATTCCTGAAATAAATTCCATTCAGTCAAGGTGTATTATTCTTTTAATGTACTGCTGGATTTAATTTGTTCAAATATTATTTAGAATTTTTGCATGTATATTTATCATGGATATTGATTTATACTTTCCTTTCCTATTAATATCTTTGTCCAATTTTGGAGTCAAGAAATTCTGGCCTCATAGAATAAGCAGGAAAGTATTCTTTCCTCCTCAATATTTTGGAAGATTTTGCATAGAATAGGTATTATTTCTTCCTTAATTATTTGGTAGAATTCTTCAGTGGTGCCACCTAGGCTTGGAGTTTTCTTCATGGGAACATTTTTAGCTATGATTTTAATTTCTTTAAAGGGTTATTCAGATAAAGGGTTATTCAGGTTATCTATTTCTTCCTGAGTGAGCCTTGGCGGTTTGTGTCTTTCAGATTATTGTCTATTGTATCCTTGCTGATTTTCTGCCAACATGTTCTATCAATTATTGGGAAAGAAATATTGTAATCTCAGACTGTAATTGTAGATTTGTGTATTTCTCATCATGTATTTTGTGACTCTGTTATTAGATGCATAAATATTTGGGGTTCTTAGGATTGTCACTAACATAAATGTAAGAATCCTCAACAAAATATTAGCAAATTGAATCTAGCAATAAGAATAATACAGCACAACCATAGGAAGTTTACTCCAGGAATGCAATGTGAATTCAATATTCAATAATCAATCAATTTAATCTTTGATATTAACAGTCTAAAGAAGAAAATCATATGATAATATCAATTGATGCAGAAGCATTTGACAAAATACAGCATCCATTCATGATAAAACTCTCAGTGAGTAGAACTAGAAGGAAATTTTCTCAATTTGTAAAGAGATCTGCAAAAAACCGACAGCTAACATCGTATTTGATGGTGAAAGACTGAATGCTTTCCTCCAAAGATCAGAAACAAGACAAAGATTTCTACTCTAACTACATCTGTTCAACATCATGCTGGGAGTCTTAGCCAGCATAATCAGGCAAGAAAAAAGAAATACAAGGCATTCAGATTGGAAAGGAAGAAGTAAAAAGTACCCTATTTGCAGACAACATAATTGACCACATAGAAAATTCCAAGAAATCTACCAAAAAAAAAAACAAAAACCCTTATTAGAACCAACAAGTAACTTTACTAATGCAGCAATATACAAGGTCATCACACAAAAAATCAATTGGATTTCTATACATTAACAACATACAGTTGGGGCCAGGCATAGTGGCTCAAGTCTGTAATCCCAGCACTTTAGGCGGCTGAGGCAGGCAAATCACTTGAGGCCAGGAGTCCAAGACCAGCCTGGCCAACATGGTGAAACGCCCATCTCCACTAAAAATACAAAAATTAGCCAGATATGGTGGTGCGCACCTATAGTTCTAGTTTCTTCGAAGGCTGAGGCAGGAGAATTGCTTGAACCCAGGAAACAGAGGTTGCAATGAGCCGAGATTGTGCCACACTGCACCCCAGTCTGGGTGACAAAGTGAGCCTCTGTCTCAAAAAAGCAAACAAACAAAAACAACATACAGTTTGAAACTGAAATTAAGAAAACATTTACAGTCAAAACATTGATGTGCCTAGATATAAATCTCACAAAATATGTACAGGATCTGTGTGCTGAAAACTATAAGACACTGATCAAAAAAGTCAAAGAGGACCTAAGTAAGTGGAAATACATGCTATGTTCATGATTTGAAAACCCAACATAGTAAAGACAAATTGATATATAGATTTAACACAATACTAATCAAAATCCTAGGAGGACTTCTTGTACATGTAAGACAGGCTGATTCAAAAATTTATAAGGAAAAGGAAATGAATTAGATTGGCTAATGCAATTTTGAAGAAGAGGAAGAAAGTTGGAGGAATCTTATTAACTGGTTTTGAAGCGTGCTTGCCCGTAATTTTTAGACTGCCCCTCAATTTGAGTTTAATAGAGTCTCATGATTGGACTAAGATAATGGATTTGGGGGAAGAATACTGTTGGGATAAAGTACCCTTCTCATCACATCATATCAGAGGGTGTATAATATAAACATGAATTCTTACTGGTGACATTAACCTTCATCACTTGATTTAGATGATGTATGTCAAGTTTCTCCACTATAAAATTACTATTTTCCCCCTTTCATATTCTATTCATTAGAAGTGTATCACTAAGTCTAGCTCACACCCAAGGGGAAGAGAGTTAAGCTCCACCTCCTGGGGGGAAGCATATAAATCTCTACAGTAACTAATGCGTATTTGAGGGGAAATACTTTGAGGCAATGCAAGTAACCTTTTTCTTCTTAAAGTGTAGGCGTCTAATTTTAGTATTAATCCATGGACCTTACCTAGAGCAATTATCACTGTGCTGTTCTAATAATGATTTTCTATTTCATTCATTCCTTCTACATTTATTGTTTGGAATTATTCCATAAGAAAGATCTGTCCCTTTTCCATTTATTTACTTATTAAATTGCTCATTTATATCAGTATGGACTCATGGATTCCTTTTTATTTTTTGAGTTCTATTCCAATACACTTGCCATGTGTTTTGTGACTCAAATTGTTCTAGCTTAGATATTGGGACCTCTTTCAGATTGGTTCTTACACACTTTTGATATCACATTCATTCATCTTTTTTGTTTTTGTTTTTTAGCTTTTGTTACTTCCTGGCACTGCATGATAAGACAAGTTCACCTGCTCTAGAATCAACCATTTCTCCAGGTTTCTGGCTTCCTTATATTAAGAAATGGTATTTAGAAACTAAGATCTGTACACTGAACAATATGATTTTTAAAATTATTATAAAGTGACAGTAATCAAGGCACATAGATCAATGAAAAAGAATAGGATCCAGAGATTGGCCTACACAAGTACGGCCAGTTGGTTTTTGACAAAGGTGCCAAAGCAGTTCTACAGATAAAGGATAGTATCTTCAGTAAATGGTATGAGGAAAATTGGATGGTCATATGCAATGACAATTAACCACTATTAAACCTCACACCATATATAAAAGTTAACACAAAATGGGTCATATATCTAAATATAAAATATAAAACTATAAAGCTTTTCAAGAAAGTTTTATAAAAGAGACTTTGAGTTTATCAATGAATTCTTAGACATGACACCAAAAGCACAATTCATGAAAGAAAAAAATTGATAAATCAGACTTCATAAAAATTTGATACTTTTGCTTTGTGCTCTTAAAACTGTTAATAGAATTAAAAGAAAAGCTTCTCTAAATGCAATGTGGTATCCTAGAACATTAAAAGGATATTAGTGGAAAAATTAATGAAATCCAAATAAAGTTTATCATTTAGTTAGTAGTATATTGCCAATGTTAACCTCTTAGTTTTGACAAATGTACTGTGGTTATATTAGATGTTAACATTAGGTGAATCTGAGTGAAAAGTATATGAGAAGTTTCTGTATTATCTTTGCAACTGTTTTATAAATTATTTCAAAATAAAAATGGGTATTAAACAAAATAAAGTAGCCAAACCTAATAATAAAACAATTAGAGCTACTGCACTTGAAGCCAGAGAGGAGCAGTCAGAGGCTCATCATCTCTATCCCCGCACTCCCAATTTCTTAGGTAGCCTCTGGGAATCCTCTACAGCACCCGTCCTCAACCTCTTTGGCACCAGGGACCAGTTTCGTGAAAGATAATTTTTCCACAGTCTGGGGAGTAGGGAGAGATGGTTTCGAGATGAAACTGTTCCACCTCAGATCATCATATGTTAGCTATATTCTTATAAGGAGTGCACACAACCTAGATCCCTTGCATGCATAGTTCACAATAGGGTTTGCTCTCCTATGAGAATCTAATGCCACCAGTGATGTGACAGGGGGTGGAGCTCAGGTGGTAATGGTGGCTTGCCCACCACTCACCTCCTGCTGTCCAGCCCGGTTCCTAACAGGCCACGGGCCTGTACTGGCTCATGGCCTGGGGGCTGGGGACCCCTGCTCTATAGAACCCCTGGGTTCCTTGAAGTATGATTCCTAAACCATCCAACTTAATCATTAATAAGACTCTAAGATAGAAATACAAGCCAAACTTAGGCCTGAAGAATAAAAAATTATTAGTTTCTCTTGATCATTAAGGTTTTTCTATCATAGAACATTATTAAGTTGAATTGACATAATCTTTTCTTTACAAGGTCAAGCCTTTTGCTGCTCAGCATTTTGACCTTAGAACTTCAAATCACTTGATTCATTGTTCAAGGTGTCTTTAAAATGTCAAAGCTAGGGTAATTGCTTCTGATTATGCAAGAGTAGGGAGGATTAGGCTATAATTTGAGGACATATGTGTATGATAAAATTCTACCTATGTTTAAATTTTCATGAGGCCTCTTCAACGTCCTTAAAGCAATAAAATACTAACTTAAAAAAAAAGGCGACTATAGACTGGGAGAAAATGTTTGTGAATCATCTATCTGACTAAAGCCTTACATTCATAAAATTTAAAGAACTCTCTAAACTCAATAACAGAAAAACACACAACCCAATTTGTAAGTTGGAAAATGTCATGGTCACTAAACCAAAGAGAACATACAGATGGAAAATTAGCACAGGAAAAGATGCACAACATCACTGGCCATTTGAGAAATGAAAATTAAAACTGCAAAAGATACCATTACTCATTTACTTGACTCACTGGAACAAAAGTTACTGACAATACCAAGTATGGGTAAGGATGTAGAACTACTAGATCTCTCATATGTTAATGACATGAGTGCAAAATTCTACAGCCACTCTGGAAAACAGTTTGGCAATTTTCTATAAACTTAAATATATTAATATTATACCACCATATGAACCAAGAGTTCAGAGACGGGAGCACTGAAAAAATTTTCTGCTTCTATCCCATCCAAGAAAAAAGGCTGGTTAAACTGTAAATTAATGACTTTTCTTTCCTTTTTTTTTTTTTTTTTTTTTTTTGAGACAGAGTTGTTGCTCTGGTCACCCCAGTTAGGGTGCAACGCCCCAGGTTCAATGATTTCCTGCCTTCGGCCTCCTGAGTAACTGGGATTACAGGCGCCCACCACCACGCTGCCTTTTTTTTTTTTTTAAGTTAGAGACAGGGTTCACCAGTTGGCCAGACTGGGTTCTCAACTTCCCGACCTCAAGTGATCCCACCCGGGCCTCAGCTCCCAAAGTGCTGGGGATTACAGGCTGTGAGCCACCGCCACCTGGCTGACTTTCTTTTGACCCATCAGAGGGACCAAGGTATACGGTAAATGCTATACCAAATCTGGAGAGAGGCAGGCACGACAGGAAACCACAGGACTTCTGTGGCCTTATGCTTACAAGGGGGGGCGGGGAAACCCAGTGTGTTAGATTAACAATAAATTTTTTTTTTTTTTTTTGGGGGGGCCCCCCCCCCCTTTGCTGTGGCCTGAAAGCTTTTATTTTTATAAAAATAAAATATTTAGTTTTCTTTTGCCTTTCAAAAAATTAATACTGTACATGGTCAACATGAAAAATTAGAAAGCAAACAAAAGCTGTAATAAAAAACCCCAGAAAGTTTTATTTTATTTTTATTTTTTTATCTTTTGGATACACCTTTTAAAATATAGATTCCAAAGTTGTCTTCTTTTTTTTTTTTATTTATTTTTATTATACTTTAAGTTCTAGGGTACATGTGCATAACGTGCAGGTTTGTTACATATGTATATTTGTGCCATGTTGGTGTGCTGCACCCATCAACTCATCAGCACCCATCAATTCATCATTTATATCATGTATAACTCCCCAATGCAATCCCTCCCCTCTCCCCCCTCCCCATGATAGGCCCCAGTGTGTGATGTTCCCCTTCCCGAGTCCAGGTGATCTCATTGTTCAATTCCCACCTATGAGTGAGAACATGCGGTGTTTGGTTTTCTCTTCTTGTGATAGTTTGCTAAGAATGATGGTTTCCAGCTGCATCCATGTCCCTACAAAGGACACAAACTCATCCTTTTTTATGGCTGCATAGTATTCCATGGTGTATATGTGCCACATTTTCTTAATCCAGTCTATCACAGACACACATTTGATGAAGTCCTGGGAACCTCGTGTGAGCTAGCATGAGAATGTGAAGCTCCCAGAACACTTATTCATGTGAGGTTACCCTCTTGTAGGCTTTTCACCTAGGGCTACCACTAGGCTCACACAGAGAATCCAGAGAAAGTTCCCGCATGGCGCTGGCAAGCACAGCAGCTGCTGCCAAACTCCACATTGGTGCATTTCTCCTATCTCCCTTACAGAAATAAAGGCTTAAGCTGCAGGCACTGGTCATACTATAGCAACTAAAGAAGATGGGTCTGGGGCAGAGTTTCAATGGTGACTTCCATATTTTCTCCCAACTGCTGTGGGGTTGCACCAGTGACCTCAGGCAATAGGTCTTCTTCAGCCTGTGAATTAAGGCTTTTGTTTTATATGGGGCATTGAGAGACTGGGCAGAGTGGAGTTTCAACAACGACTTCTGTCACCCTTCCTTAGTCTTCTCAGGATTCTCCCAACCTTCCCTGTCAGTACCTCCTGGAGTTGCTAGAGGGAAAGCCTGCAAGCAAGTGCAAAACTACCATGTCTGCAGCCTCCAGGACCTCACACTCTCACACTAGCCCACACTCAGCCCTTAGCAAGTTATTTGGAAGTTTCTACCCTAATTTTCTTGCTGACGTATATGGCATTCAGAGGCATCTGTCTCAGATAATCAAATGCTCAGGTGCTGTGTCTCCCTATAGGTGTTTGTCTTTCTAGATTTCAGGTTACTTGTTTTTCCAGAAAACTTATTTCCTTGATGATTTCAAGAAAAGTATTTAATTTGAAGTTTGCCCAGCATTTTTCTTGTTGTGAGGATGGAAGTGATACCCTTTCCAGCCGTCTGTATCTCTACACTGAGACCAGCCATCTTTTTACTTTTATCCGACCTATACCATTGTATTTGTAGACAGCATATAGTTAGGTCATGGTTTGTAATTCATTTTGACAATTTCTTTTAATTGGTGTGTTTAGATCATTTAAATTTATTATTGATATATTTTTATTTAGACCTACCATTTTATAATTTGTTTTCTGTTTGTTCTGTCAGTTTTTCATTCCTCTGTTTTACCTTTCCTCCCTTGTTTTGGGTTATTTAAAACTTTCAGCATTACATTTTAATATATCTGTTATGTTTTTTACTATATCCTTACATACAGTCGTCCCTCAGTATTCGTGGAGGATTGGTTCCAGGACCCTTGTAGATACCAAAATTCATAGATGCTCAAATCCCTGATATAAAATAGCATAGTATTTGCATACAACCTACACACATTCTCCTGTATACTTTAAATCATCTCTAGCTTACTTGTAATACCTGATACAATGTAAATGCCATATAACTAGTTGTTATACTGTATTGCTTTTGTTTGTATTATTTTATCATTTTAACTTTTTTTTCTGAATATTTTTTATCCTCAGTTGGTAGAATTCGAGAATGCAGAACCTGCAAATACGGAGGGTCAACTGTAGTTTTTTTAGTAGTCACTCTAGGAATGACTGCTGCCAAACTCCACCCTGGTGCATTTCTTCTATCTCCCTTACAGAGAGGCAGATATATACTTAACTCTCCACATTCTACTTAGACTCAATGTTTCGTAATTTTAATTGGAATGTAGAAACCTTGCCACCTTATAGGTCTCTTAACCATCCCTTGTTCAAGCTCTAGTTGTCTTATGTATTACATCTGTATACACTGAAAACCCCATCAGACAATGTTATACATTTTA
Source organism: Rhinopithecus bieti (assembly GCF_001698545.2). Taxonomy (NCBI): domain Eukaryota; kingdom Metazoa; phylum Chordata; class Mammalia; order Primates; family Cercopithecidae; genus Rhinopithecus; species Rhinopithecus bieti. Next base: position 86,920 of record NW_016815143.1, read on the forward strand.
CTTTTTTAAGCATAAAACATATTTTAAAGAATTCAGGAGAATAATCATCTATTATATTTACCATTTGTGAATCCCTAGGTTTGAATCTGAGTTATGCAGGATGAGCGTTGAGACCATAAGGCCTCTGAATACTTTATCTATGTTTAGAGTGTGAGGTCTCTGAAATCTTGAGAGTCTCTGTTCTGAGATTTGATTCTGAATGTTTTGGAGGTCTGTATTCAGGGTGTGAATTCTCCGAACTCTTTAAGGTCTGTGACTCAAGGTTTGGGCTCTGAGCTGTAGTATTCGGTGATCTTTGTTCACAAGTGTGAGGTCTCTGAGGACTGGTGTTGTAAGGTTTTAATCTACAGTCATTGTGGGTCTATGTTCATGATGTGAGGCCTCTCAAATCTTTTGGTATCTTTGTTTTTGTTTTGAGACGGAGTCTCGCACTGTCGCCCAGGCTGGAGTGCAGTGGCGCCATCTCGACTCACTGCAACCTCTGCCTCCCGGGTTCACACCATTCCCCCGCCACAGCCTCCCTAGTAGCTGGGACTACAGGCGCCCACCACCACGCCCGGCTAACTTTTTGTGTTTTTAGTAGAGACTGGGTTTCACCGTGTTAGCAAGTATGGTCTCAATCTCCTGACCTTGTGATCCACCTGCCTCCGCCTCCCAAAGTGCTGGGATTCTGAGGTATTTGGGGGTCTCTGTTCAGAGTGAGATGTTTCTGCAATCTATTGGGTTCTGTTTCCAAAAGTTTGTTTCACATATTTAGAGGTCTGAATTCATGGTGCGAGGTCTCTGTACTTTTAGAGGATCTGTTTCCCAAAGCCTGAGTTATCTAGGGGTCCACATTCAGAGTTTGAAAGGCTTTGAAATTTTCAGTTTCTGTTCCAAGATTTTAGTCTTAGGGATTAGGAAGCCTGGGTTCAAGATATATGGTCTTTGAACTTTTGGAGGGTCTAAGTCCACATTTGGATCTCAGGTATAATATTTGGGTCTGTCTGTGTTCAAGAAGTGAGGTCTGTGGATTCTTTCAAGGTCTTTGTTCCAAGTTTTTTACCTGAGGTGTTTGGAAATCCATGCTCAGGGTGTGAGGTCGCTGATATCTATAAGGGAGTATGTTCCACATTTTGAGTCTGAGATACTTAGGTGTGTGTACTTTTGTTCTCTGAAATCTTTCAGGGTCAGTACAAAACTCTAAGGTAACTGGTGGTTCTGTGTTCAGAGTGTAAGGTCTCTGAAATTTTTCAGTATTTGCATTGTAAGGTTTGAATTGGAGGTAACTGGGGGTCTGTGACCAACATGCGAAGTCTTTGAAATTTTAGGCTTTGTTCCCAAATTTTGGACATATTTTTGCTCTGCATTCAAAGAATTAGGTCCTTGAAATCTTTTAAGATCTGGGTTCCAAGTTTTTTGTCTAAGTTGTTTAGACATTTCTGTTCAGGGTGTGATGTCTGTGATCTCTTCGAGAATCTGCATTTAAAGGTTTGAATCTGGGATATTTGGGGGTCTGTGTTTGCAGAGAAAGGTCTCTGAAAGCTTTTAGGGTTTGTGTTGTAAGGTGTGAATATAAGGCAGTTGGGGGTCTCTGGCAGATAAAAGTTTAAATCTGAGATATTTGGAAGTCTGGGTTCAGGGAGAGGAGTCTGAAATTTTTAGTCTCTCAAGTTGGAGTGTGAGGCATTTGGAGTTCTGTGTTATGTGTGCATGCTCTCTGCATTCTTTGAGGCCTGTGTCCCTAGGCTTGAATCTGAGGTACGTGGGGATCAGTGTTCAGGGTGTGAAGCCTCTGAATAGTTTCTGAGTCTATGTTCAGAGCATAAGTTCTCTAAATTATTTGAGGGTCTGTGTTCCAAGGTTTGAATCAGGGGTCCTGAGGGGTCTGTGATCAGGGAGTGAGAGGTGTCCAAAGTTTGTTTTTTGTTTGTTTGTTTGTTTATTATGGTTTTTTTGTTTTGTTTCGTTTTGTTTTTTGAGACAGGGTCTTGCTCTGTCGGCCAGGCTGAAGTGCAGTGGCATGATCATGGCTTACTGCAGCCTCAGACTCTCAGGCTCAAGCAATCCTCCCTCCTCAGCCCCCAGAGTAGCTGGGACTACAGGCATGCACCACCATGCCCAGCTAATGTTTTTTTTTCTGTAGAGACGGGGTCTTACTATGTTGCCTGGTCTGGTCTTGAACTCCTGGACTCCAGCGATCCTCCTACCCTTGCCTCCTAAAGTGCTGGGATGAGCCACCATGCCCGGCCTGGTGTCCAAACTTATTAACTGTCTGTGTTCCATTGTTTCAGCCTGAAATATTTTGGGGTCTGTGATCTGAGTGTGAGGTCTCTCAATGCTCTAAGGGTATTAGTACCAAGATTTGCCTGTGTTCTATGAGGGTGTGAGTTCCGGGTTGGAGATTCTGACGTGCTTTGATTACGTGTATTCCCAGATCTCTTTCTGACATAACAAGGGATCTGGATTATATGTTAGGTCTCTGAAATCATTGAGTGTCTGTACTTCAAGTTTTTAGTCTAAATTGTTTGGAAGTCAGCAACCAGAGTGTGAAGTCTCAAATACTTTGAGGGTTTTTTTTTTCCAAGGGTGGAGTTTGTGGTTTTAGGAGATTTGTGTTGAGGGTGTGAAGTCTCTGAAATCTTATAGTGTCTGTGTTCCAAAGTTTCAGTCAAAGATACGGTATTGGTCAGTGTTTAGGCTGTGAGATATCTATAATTTTAGGGGATCTGTTTTCCAAGTACTAATCCTGAGATATTTGGGAGTCTGAGTTCAGCATATGAGGCCTGACTTGTTGAAGTACTTTTTAAAAATAAGATTGAGTCCGAGGTACTGGAGTCTGGGTTTAAAATGTAAGGCCTTTGAACTCTGTGAGGGTTTGCGTACTAAGGGTAGAGATTGATGTATTTGCAGATAGTTGTTCAGGGTGTGAGTTCTCTTTGAAGGTCTGTGTTTGAAGTCTGAAGCTCAGGCATTTGGGATCAGTATTTAGATTGTAAGTACTCAGAACTCTTAGTATCTGTGCTTTCATGTTTTCTCTATCTGCATTCCAAGACTGAATCTGAGGGATTTGGGGGTTCCGCATTCAGTGTTTGAAGGCTATGATTATCATTGAGGGTTTATCTTTCATTGTTTGAATTTGAGGCATTTCAGGATTGGAGTTTGGAATGAGAGGTCTCTGAACTCATCGAGGACCTATTTTTCAAGTTTTTTCCTACGGTATTTAGGGCAAATGTTCAAGATACAAAGTCTTTGAACTCTGAGCATTTGTGACCTGTTTTCTCCTGCATTAATCTAACTTCAGGGAGTGAGGTTCTTGATTTTTTTTTTGAGCCTCCATGTCCCAGAGTTTGAATCTGAGGTGTTTGGAACTCTATGTTTAGGGTGTGATAGTCTCTGAACTGTTTGAGGGTCGGTGTCCTGAAGTTTTAGTTGATGTATTTAGGGATCTATGTTTAGGGTATGAGGGCTCTGAAATCACTGAGGGTCTTTGGTACAAATTCTGAATCTGAGCTCCTGGGGGTCTTTATTCAGCGTGTGAGGGTTCTGACTCTTTGAGGTTGATGGGTTGGGATTGTGGGAGACCAGAATATGCCTCCCCCAAATAAGAAGGATTGTTGAGCTGAAGACAATTAAGAGAAAATAGGCACAGGAGAGCTTTCTGCCCTCCCTCTATTTGTCTAAAAACTGGACATAATCTACAATAACAAAGGTATCCTGCTCCCCTCCCTACAACCAGGAAGAGTGAAGGTTAACAACTTTAGACAGCTTTAGACTTTCATCAGCCTGGAGATGGTTCCAGAGGAATTTATATTGGCAAGTTTTGCTAACTCACCTTTTTCTGCCATTTGTTTGTCTTTCCTCAACTTGCTGCCTATAGAGACTCAAGATCCTTTTCCTTTGTCTTGTGGCTTCTCTAAAAAGTTACTCTTCTTTGTTAATAAGGCTATATAAGCTGTAATTCAAAGCCATCTCTTTAAGAACTACTAATTCTCTGGGTGTTCCCCATGTATATATGAAATATACGTGTTAAAAAACCTTCTGTTTGTTTTTTTTCTTGTTAATCCGTCTTTTGTGATAGGGGTCCATTCCAACTAAGAACCTATTGGGGGTTATATTACTACTTCCCCACAGGATCTTAGGTATTTGGTGGTACATAATTAGGGTATGAGGTATCTGGTTCTTTGAAGGTTTTATATATATATATATATATACACACACACACATATTTATTTAATATGTAACATCTTTTAATATATAATATCTTAAATATTTAATATATAAT
>NW_016815143.1:91599-108465 GCF_001698545.2 Rhinopithecus bieti
ATATTAAGTATTCATATATTTTTATATTTGTATATAATTATATACTATATAATTGAGTTTGAGTTATATGCACATCTGCATTTGGAGTGTGAGATCTCTGAGGTCTATGAGGGTCTATGTCCTATATAATGAATTTGAGATATTTGCACATATGTGTTTAGAGTTTTAGTTCTGTGACATCTTTGAGGGTGTATGTTCTAAGACTTGAGACTAAGGCATTTTATATCTGTTTTCTGAGTGTAAGCACTCACAAATATTTTAGGATCTGTGTTTTAATGTTTATATGACGTATTTGGGTTATTTTTAAAAGGCATAAATTCTCTGAACTCATTGAAGGTCTGTGGTCCAAGGTTGCTGTTGAGATGTCTGGAATCTCCTTCAGGATATGTGATATCTGAAATCTTTCAGGTTTTGTGTCATGAGGTTTGAGTCTCATTTGTCTGTAAGCTAGTGTACTGGGTTGAGGTCTATGAATTCATTGAGGTGAGAGTCTAGGTTCCAAATATTGAATCACTAGTATTCAATTCTCAGGTTATGATATTGTCATTCAAAATTTAGGTGTTCAGGTTGTGATGAGGCAGAACACTCTCATGGTATGTATTCCAAGTTTGGAGTGTGAGGTGTTTGGAGTCTCTTTTCAAGGTTGACGGTTTCTGACCTCTTTGAGGATTTGTTTCCTAAGTTTGCTTCTGGGAATTTTGTTTTTGTTGTTGTTGTTGTCTAAGTTCATTGTGTGAGGTCTCTGAACTTTAGAGAATCAGTGTTCCAAGATTTATGTGTGTTTGTGATGTAGTAAGAAGTATATATTTGTTCTCCACCCCTCCCAAAACCATTGGAATCTCCAAAGTGATAAGTGTCTTTTGCATGCTAATGGATTGATTGGTGGCTATGGGCTCCTAGCTAGCCTCAGGATGGGAGCTGGTTACCAGGGGCAATGATTAGAGAGTTGAAACTTTCAGCCCCACCACTGACCTTGGAGGAGAGAAGGGCTAAAAGTTGAGTGATCCTGTCCAACAAGCATATGAAAAAATGTTCAACATCAGCTAATCATTAGAGAAATGCAAATCAAAACCACAATGAGATACCATCTCACACCAATAAGAATGGGTATTATTAAAAAGTCAAAAAATAACAGCTGAGGTTGCAGAAAAAAGGGAATGCTTATACACTGCTGCTGTGTATGTAAATTAGTTCAGCCATTGTGGAAAGCAGTTTGGCAATTTCTCAAAGAACTCAAAGCAGAATTACCATTCGACCCAGCAATGCCATTTTGGGGCATATACCTGAAGGAATATAAATCATTCAGCTATAAAGACACATGCACATGTATGCTCACTGCAGCAGTAGTCACAATAACAAAGACATGGAATCAACCTGAATGTCTATCAATGGTAGACTGGATAAAGAAAAAGTGGTGCATATACCTATGGAATACTACACAGCCATTAAAAAGAATAAGATCATGTTCTTTGCAGCAACATGCATGGAGTGGGAAGCCATTATTCTAAGTTAATTAACACAGGAGCAGAAAACCAAACACTGGCATGTTATCACTTATAAGTGGGAGCTAAACATTGAGTACATATGGACACAAAGAAGAGAACAGGCCAGGCGCGGTGGCTCAAGCCTGTAATCCCAGCACTTTGGGAGGCCGAGACGGGCGGATCATGAGGTCAGGAGATCGAGACCATCCTGGCTAACACGGTGAAACCCCGTCTCTACTAAAAAATACAAAAAACTAGCCGGGCGAGGTGGTGGCGCCTGTAGTCCCAGCTACTCTGGAGGCTGAGGCAGGAGAATGGCGGGCACCTGGGAGGTGGAGCTTGCAGTGAGCTTAGATCCAGCCACTGCGCTCCAGCCTGGGTGACAGAGCAAGACTCTGTCTCAAAAAAAAAAAAAAAAAAAAAAAAAAAAAAAAAAGAAGAGAACAACAGACACCCAAGTCTACTTGAGGGTGGAGGATGGGAGGAGGGTGAGGATCAAAAAAATACTTATTGAGTACTATGCTTATTACTTGACTGGTAAAATAATCTGTACACCAAACCCCCATGGCATGCAATTTACCTATATAACACACCTGTGCATGTACTCCTAAACCTAAAATAAAAGGTGAAAAGAAATGATTTGGGTTGTAATCAAAGGAACGTGAGTGTAAATCTGGCTGGGTGTGGTGGCTCATGCCTGTAATCTCAGCATTTTGGGAGGCCGAGTTAGGCGGATCACTTGAGGTCAGGAATTCAAGACCAGCCTGGCCAACATGGTGAGACCCCATCTCTACTAAATATACAAAAATTAGCCGGGTGTGGTGGTAGGCACCTGTAATTCCAGCTACTCAGGAGGCAAACGCAGGAAAATCGCTTGAACCTGAGAGGTGGAGATTGCAGTGAGCCAAGATCATACCACCACACTCCAGCCTGGGCGACAGAGTGAGAGTCCGTCTCAAAAAAAAAAAAAGAAAGAAAGAAAAGGAACATAAGTGTAAATCTGTACAAAGATAAATATTTTCCAAATGAAATTCCAATAAAAAGTTTTTTAAAAAGATTAAGTGATTTAACTGATGAAGCCTCCATAGAAACACAAAAGGACAGGGTTTGGAGAGCTTCAGGGTTGCTGAACTCATGCAGGTGTCTAAAGATTGGTGCACCAGGAGAGAGCATAGAAGCTCCATGACCCTTCCCACTTACATTGTCCTCTACATCTCTTCATCTCTCCATCTCTATACTTTGTAATATCCTTTATAATAAACCAGTAAATGTAAGAAAGCATTTCTCTGGATTTTGTCAGCCATTCTAGCAAATGATTGAACCCAAGGAGGTGGGAACCAGTTTATATCAGTCAGAACTACTGAAGGCCTGGACTTGCAATTGGATCCTGAAATGGAGGGCAGTCTTGTGGGACTGAGCCCTTAACCTATGGGATCTGATTCTAACTCCAGGTAGATAGTGTCAGAATTGAGTTAAATTGTAGGATACTCAGCTGGAGTCTACTGGAGAACTGATGTGTGCAAAAATTCCCATATGTCTGGTAGCAGAATTGAAGTATTGAGTGTTGTGAGAGTATAATGGGAGAAAAAAGTTTGTTTTTCCTATATTCGGTGGTATTTGGGTGTTTATGTTCTGGGTGTAAATCATTAAATCTTTGAAGACCTCTGTTCCAACTTGAGAATCGAAGTGTTTCATTCCTCTGAGCCGGGAATGAAAGGTCTCTGAACTAATTGTGTTCCAGTGTTTAAATCTGAATCATTTGGGGATCTCCATTCAAAGTGTGAGATCTTTTTGACAGTATTTTTTTCATAGGATTGAGTCTGAGGTATTAGTCGTTTTGTGTTTAGCGTGTGAAGTCTTTGAATTCTGGGAGCCTGTGACATAAAATTCTAAGTTTCTGTATTGTGGGCCTTTTTGTAGGGTTTTGGTCTCTGAAGTCATTGAGGGTCTTTGTTACAAGGTTTGAGTCTGAGGTGTTTGGGTCCAAACTCTTTTAAGGTTTTCGTCCTAAGTTTTGTTCTGAGGTTCTAATGTCTCTCTTCAGGGTGTGAGATCTCAGAAACTCAGTACTCATGGAGATTCTGTGTTTCAAGATTTGAGTTTGTGGTATTTGGGGATTTATATTTAGGATGTGAAGGCACTGACTTCTTTGAGGGCCTGTGTTCCAGAATTCATATCTGAGATATTTGCAGGACTGTATTCACAGAGTGGTAACTGGGGATCTCTTTTCAGGGTATGACCTCTCAAATCTTTGAGGTTCTCTCCCAAGATTTGAGTCTGAGGTGACTTGTTTTCAGGGTATAAAGTGTCTGAATTTTTTAAAGGTCTGTATCACAAGGTTTAATTATGAGCTATTTGGGGAGTTTTAAGGGAGTAAGATTTCTGAACTCATACAGGCCTCTTCCAAGATTTGAGCCTGAGGTATTAGAAACTGAGTTTAAGGTGTGAAGTCTCTGAAATTTAAATGTTCTATGCCTCAAAGGTTGAGTATTAGATATTTGAGGGTTCGTATTCAGGATGTGAGGGTCTTAAAATCTTTGCAATTCTGGGTGGTTTTTTTTTTTTTTTTGATAATGTTTTTGGTTTTTTACATTTTAGTCTTAGGTGCTTGGGAGTCTGTGTTCAAGGTGTGTGAGGTCTCCAGACTATTTCAGGGTCTATGTGCCAAATTTTGAGACTTAAGTATTTGGCATACTCTGGTTAGGATGTGAGTTCTCTGAACTTTCTGAGGGTCTGTGTATCAAGACTTGAGTCTCAGGTGCTGGGCAGTCTGTGTTCAAGAAATGAAGTCTCTGAAAATCTTTTGAGGGTCTGTTTTTCAAGTTTTTGATCTCAGGTATAGGTGGTCTGAGCTCAGAATGTGAAGCCCCTGAATTCTTTGTGGATACATATCCACATGGTTTGAATCTGAGGCTTTGGAGATCTGAGTCCAGGATGTGTTGTCTCTGAACTTTTGAGGGTCTGTGTACCAAGTTTTAAGTCTTAAGTATTTGGAGTACTCTGGCCAGAGTTTGTGGTCTCCGACTTTTTGAGGGTCTGTGTTGAAGATTTCCATAGGTTATATTTAGGGCATCTGTGTTTAAGGTCCCAGAAAATTTTTGAGTGTCTGTTTTCTAAGATCTGAATCTCAGATATTTGTTGCCTGTGTTCAGGTTGGGAGCTCTCTGAATTCTTTGAGGGCATGTATCCTAAGCTTTGGAGCTAAGGTTTCGGGGATCTGTGTTCATGGTGTAAGGTCCCTGAACTCTTTGGCATTGTGCTTCCAGGTTTGAGTCTGAGGTAATTAGTGGCCTGTGTTCATAAAGTGAGGTTTATGAACTTATTTAGAGTCCTTTTAAAGATTTGAGTCTGAGATATTCAGGGACTGTGTTCAGGGTGTTAGTGTCTGAAATTTTAGTGAGTCTGTATCCCATGTTTGAGTCTGAGGTATTTGTTGAGTCTGCTTTCAGGATATTAGGTCTCGGTCTCTGAAATCTTCGAGAGTCTGTGTTCCAAAATTTTAGTCTGAGGTATTTAGGAGTCTATGTTCAGGTTAGAAGGTCTCTGAAATCTGTAGGGGTCTGCATCTCAAGGCTTGACTCTGAGATATTTAGGTGTCTGCTCAAGGTGTGAGGTCTCCAAATTCTTTGAACATCTTTGTCATGTCCCAAGGTTTTAATTCTGTGTAACTCAGGGTCTGAGTTAATGGCTTGTGGAATCTGAACTCTTTGAAGGTCTGTCACAAGGTGTGAGTCTGAGATATTTGATGATGTGCTTTCAGTGCATAAGGTCTCTGAACTCTCTCAGAAACTAAGTAAAAAGATTTGATTCTGAGGTTTTGGGGGGTCTGTGTTGATGTGAGGTCTCTTAAGTCTTTGGGGGTTCTGTTTTCCAAAGATGTCCTGATTCTGAGGTAATCACGGGTCTGTTTTTAGGGAATGAGGTTTCTGAACTCATTTAGAGCACTTTCCAAGGTTTGAATATGAGGCATTTTAAGACTCTGTTCAGGGTGAAGTCTCTGAACATTGAGAAGGTTTGTACCCCAAGATTTGAGTCTGAGGTGTCTGGGGTTTTATTCAGGTTGTGTGGTCTCTGAAATCTTCGAGATTCTGTGTTCTAAGGTTTGGGTACGAGGTACTTGAGTGTCTGTATTCAGTGTGCAAGGTATCTGAACTCTTTCATGATCTTTGTCCCAAGTTTGGGTCTAAGATCTTTGGAGTCTTAAGTTTAGTGTGTGAGGTATATTTGAGTGTCTGTGTCCCAAGTTTTTACTCTGAGATATTTGGGGAGTTCATATCAGGGTATGAGGCCTCCTAACTCACTGAGTGTCTATGTTTTAAGGTAGAGACTTTGGTGTTTGTTGATTTGTGTTCAAAGTGTGATGTCTTTCAAATCTTTAAGGGCCTTTATTCCAAGGTTAAATGTGAGGTTTTGGGGTCTGTGTCCAGGTTATGAGGTCTTTGAATTATTTGGGGTTCTGTATTCCAAGATTTAAATCTGAGGTGACTGAATAAAGTACCATTTTCTATTGATAGGTCCTATAAATGAATAGCCAAGTAGTAGAGGGAATTTTTAAAAATCATAAGCACATTTCCAAAATGATGTCTGTAAATTTAAATGCTCTAAATAAATCTTGATTTTGCTTGCTGTAGATTTCCATTATATTTTCAGAGAGAAAAGAAATGTTTGTCCTGAAGATAGCATAACAGTTGTTTTTAAAATGCAGCACATAATTGACAGGAAAAGTATTTCTCAGAAAATATACTGTTTATAGTAATACAGGTATGTCCTCCATTAGCGGTTGTTTTAGAGGAAGAACTCTTGTGTACATCATATTTTCTAAACCAAATAATATTCCAACTCCAAGCACATTAAAATCAGGACTGTGTTTAAAGAACACCTCAAATGCCACATCCTGTACAAAACTCCCTTAGTTTTGTAGATGCCAAAATGTTACCTAAAACCTTTCTGGAAATCCAGCCCACTCACCACGCTTACCTCTTACTCACCCATCTTCACTCCTATGGCATTATTATAACATGAATCTTTTGTGAGATTTAGTTTCACACTATCTGTTGTGCCTCTTCCCACTGAGGGCAAAGACTGTATCTTCTTCTCTCAGCATTTCTGTTCCCTAGCACAATGCCTGACCCATAGTGGGTGGTAGATATTTCTGCCGTTATGTTTTATCCATTATTTTATTTATTTGTTTGTTTGTTTCTTTGTTTATTATTTTTTGGAGACGGAGTCTCACTCTGTCTCCCAGGCTGGAGTGCAGTGGCGTGATCCTCGGCTCACTGCAACCTCTGCCTCCCAGGTTCAAGCAATTCTGCCTCAGCCTCCCGAGTAGCTGGAACTACAGGTGCATGTAGCCACGCCTGGCTAATTTTTTGTATTTTAGTAGAGACAGGGTTTCACCGTGTTGCCCAGGCTGTTCTCGAACTCCTGAGCTCAGGCAATCTGCCTGCCTTGAACTCTCAAAGTGCTAGGATTACAGGCATGAGCTACCGTGCCCGGACCCATTACTTTAATAAGACATCATGCCTTTAATTCTCTCCATCTCAAGGTGCCCTGCATTGTCACTGACAGTGTTGAATTGCTTTCAAGTGTTCCTATAAGGACCCATGGTGGACATTAATTAACTACCCAGATCCCCTCCAATGAAGGGCTTATTACCTCAGTTGCTCAGTGTGCTATTATCAGACAGCTGTCGGCCCCTTCAAGGACTGTCTCAACTGTAGGCAGATGCCTCACTCAAGACCACATTCCTTCCCTGGGTGGCCCCATTTAATGACTTATCAACATAGGGGTATAAAGGCACAGTCATCTAGACCCAACTCAGAATAACTGATGGGCCATTCAAGAACTTCCCAAGGAGTTGACCATGCAGAAATTTGGTCTGAATCAAAGTTTGACTTCTTTCCCCGCTTGACGTATTTATGTAGACAAATTTGTTGGCTGAAAGTTGTTTGCTAGTTTTTTTTTTTTATTATTATTATCCTTNAAAAGTATTTCTCAGAAAAATATACTGTTTATAGTAATACAGGTATGTCCTCCATTAGCGGTTGTTTTAGAGGAAGAACTCTTGTGTACATCATATTTTTCTAAACCAAATAATATTCCAACTCCAAGCACATTAAAAATCAGGACTGTGTTTAAAGAACACCTCAAATGCCACATCCTGTACAAAACTCCCTTAGTTTTGTAGATGCCAAAATGTTACCTAAAACCTTTCTGGAAATCCAGCCCACTCACCACGCTTACCTCTTACTCACCCATCTTCACTCCTATGGCATTATTATAACATGAATCTTTTTGTGAGATTTAGTTTCACACTATCTGTTGTGCCTCTTCCCACTGAGGGCAAAGACTGTATCTTCTTCTCTCAGCATTTCTGTTCCCTAGCACAATGCCTGACCCATAGTGGGTGGTAGATATTTCTGCCGTTATGTTTTTATCCATTATTTTATTTATTTGTTTGTTTGTTTCTTTGTTTATTATTTTTTGGAGACGGAGTCTCACTCTGTCTCCCAGGCTGGAGTGCAGTGGCGTGATCCTCGGCTCACTGCAACCTCTGCCTCCCAGGTTCAAGCAATTCTGCCTCAGCCTCCCGAGTAGCTGGAACTACAGGTGCATGTAGCCACGCCTGGCTAATTTTTTGTATTTTAGTAGAGACAGGGTTTCACCGTGTTGCCCAGGCTGTTCTCGAACTCCTGAGCTCAGGCAATCTGCCTGCCTTGAACTCTCAAAGTGCTAGGATTACAGGCATGAGCTACCGTGCCCGGACCCATTACTTTAATAAGACATCATGCCTTTAATTCTCTCCATCTCAAGGTGCCCTGCATTGTCACTGACAGTGTTGAATTGCTTTCAAGTGTTCCTATAAGGACCCATGGTGGACATTAATTAACTACCCAGATCCCCCTCCAATGAAGGGCTTATTACCTCAGTTGCTCAGTGTGCTATTATCAGACAGCTGTCGGCCCCTTCAAGGACTGTCTCAACTGTAGGCAGATGCCTCACTCAAGACCACATTCCTTCCCTGGGTGGCCCCCATTTAATGACTTATCAACATAGGGGTATAAAGGCACAGTCATCTAGACCCAACTCAGAATAACTGATGGGCCATTCAAGAACTTCCCAAGGAGTTGACCATGCAGAAATTTGGTCTGAATCAAAGTTTGACTTCTTTCCCCGCTTGACGTATTTATGTAGACAAATTTGTTGGCTGAAAGTTGTTTGCTAGTTTTTTTTTTTTATTATTATTATCCTTTGAATGTCTGCAGGGTCTCTGGTGAAAATCTCATGTGTGCTTCTAATATTAGTGATTCGTTTCCTCTCTTTAGTTTTCTTTTTTAGTTTAATTAAAGATTTGTCAAGTTGTGTTGATCTTTTCAAAGATCTGCTTTGGATTTGTCAGTTTTCTCTATTATCTGTTTCCTATAATGTTGAGTCCTATTATTATCATTATTTTTCCTTCCTTCTTGTTACCAAGGGTTAACTTTGTACTTCTTTGTTTAGCTTCTTAAGGGGAAACCTTAGATAATTGATTCTATGTATTTCTTTTCTAATATTATCATTTAAAGCTATAAATTTCCCTCTAAGCATCTCTGTAGTTCAATCCCCTAAATTTTCATCTGTTCTACTTTATCATTCAGCTCAAAATATTTTCTAATTTCCCTTGTGATTTCATTTTTGACCCATGAATCATTTAAAAGTATGTTGTTTAATTTTCAGATATTTGGAGATTTCCAACATATCATACTACAATTGATTTCTAATGTAATTCAACTGTAACTATAGAATGTACTCTGTATGACCTTGACCCTTTAAAATTTATTGAGGTATGTTTTAAGGTTCAGCCTCTGATCTATTGTGGTGAAATGTATCATGTGCTCTTGAAAAGGCTTTACACTCTGTAATTGTTGCATGAAGTGTTCTATAGATGTCAATTAGGTCAAGGTGCTTGATAGAGATCTTCAAACCTTCTATGTCTTCTACAATTTTTTTGGTCTCGTTATTCTATCAAGTAAGAAGGGTTGTTAAAATCTCCTATTACAGTTCTGTCGATTTTTACTTTATGTGCATTGAGACTCTATCATTAGGTGCATACCATTTATAATTGCTATGTATTTCTAAGAAACTGTCATCTTTATGATTATGACATTTCCCTTTCATTTGTGATAATACTGTCTTCAAGTTTATTTTGTCTGATTTATAAAACCCACTCCAGCCTTCTCATATTTTTTCCTGTGTATAGTATAATTTTTCTATCCACTTATTTTTGAAATTTTCTGTCTATTTAAAGTATGTCTTTTATGTGTAGCATTTAGTAGACCCTGGCTTTTCATTTACTCTATGTATCTCTGCATTTTAATTGAATTGTTTATACTATTAACATTTAATGTAATAGTTGGCAGGGTTGTATTTTGGCTCTGAGGTTGTTGGGAAGGAACTTGTTCTGTTTATTCCTTCGGGCTTTTATTTGCTTATTTATCTGTTGTTTTCCCCATTTCCTGCCTTCTTTTGAGTTATTTGAATATATTTGGTCTTCCTTTTAATTTATCTGTTGTCTTTTCATCTCGTTATTAGAATTATAATATACACATCTAACCTTTCACAGTGTCTAGTTTGAATTTATATCATACCACTTGATGTACTTGCTTTGGGTTTAATTTGCTATTATTTTTCTAGTTTCTTAAGATGAAAGCTAAGGTCATTGCTTTGCAAATTTTCTTCTTTTTTCCTTTTTTTGTTTGTTTTCTTTTCCATTTCTTAATTGACAAATAACATTTTTATATATTTATGGCATACAATATGATGTTTTGATAACTGTATACATTATGGAATAGCTAAATCAAGATAATTAATACATATATTACCTCACATACTTATCAATCTTTGTGATGAGAATTCTTAAAATCTACTCTCTTAGACATTTTCAAATATACAATACATTGTTATTAACTATAGTCTATAACTTTCTTAGCTATGAATTTCTTCTNCTATTTAAAGTATGTCTTTTATGTGTAGCATTTAGTAGACCCTGGCTTTTCATTTACTCTATGTATCTCTGCATTTTAATTGAATTGTTTATACTATTAACATTTAATGTAATAGTTGGCAGGGTTGTATTTTGGCTCTGAGGTTGTTGGGAAGGAACTTGTTCTGTTTATTCCTTCGGGCTTTTATTTGCTTATTTATCTGTTGTTTTCCCCCATTTCCTGCCTTCTTTTGAGTTATTTGAATATATTTGGTCTTCCTTTTAATTTATCTGTTGTCTTTTTCATCTCGTTATTAGAATTATAATATACACATCTAACCTTTCACAGTGTCTAGTTTGAATTTATATCATACCACTTGATGTACTTGCTTTGGGTTTAATTTGCTATTATTTTTCTAGTTTCTTAAGATGAAAGCTAAGGTCATTGCTTTGCAAATTTTCTTCTTTTTTCCTTTTTTTGTTTGTTTTCTTTTCCATTTCTTAATTGACAAATAACATTTTTATATATTTATGGCATACAATATGATGTTTTGATAACTGTATACATTATGGAATAGCTAAATCAAGATAATTAATACATATATTACCTCACATACTTATCAATCTTTGTGATGAGAATTCTTAAAATCTACTCTCTTAGACATTTTCAAATATACAATACATTGTTATTAACTATAGTCTATAACTTTCTTAGCTATGAATTTCTTCTTTTCTAATACGAGAGTTTGATGTAATAAATATTCCTTCAAGTATGCCTTTAATGGTACCCCACAAATCTTGATATATAGTACTTTCATTTCCATCTAGTTCAAATACTTCTTAATTTCCCTTTGATCCATGGGTTACATAGAGTTATTTAGTTTCAAAACGTTTGGAGATTTTCCAGAGATCTTTATTTTATTGATTCTTAATTTCAACGGAGTCAGAAAATAGACTTTGCTTGACTTGAATCGTTTTAAACTTATTGCAATCTATTATATAGCTTAGAATATCTTGGTGCATGTTCCATAGGCACTTGAAATGAGAATGTATTCTGCATTTGTTGTATGATGTGTTCTATAAATACCAATAGGTCAACTTGATTGAGAGTCTTGTTCAAATCTTCTATATGCTCACTGATTTTCTGTCTGCTTTTTCTATCAATTATTGAAAGAGGTATTGAAACCTTTAACCAAAATTGGAGATTACCTATTTATGTATGTGATTCTGCTAGTCTAGGGAAGGGAGGTTCTGGCTCCTATTACTCCATCTTGGCCAGAAGCAGAAGCCTATCACTTCATGTGAAATGTAGAAACATTGCAAACATACTATTCCCTTTAATCCACTCCCAGGGACCTGTATGTTACAGTGGCCAGATATATTACATCTACATCTATGAAAACCCTCATCAGACAATATTATAACTTTTTGTTTAAACAAACATATATATTTTAACAAACTTCAGAAGGAAAATTATATTTACCTAGTTATTTACTATTTCTGTTGCTCTTCCATCATTACCAAATATCTACATTTCCTTCTCATATCATTTCCCTTCAGCTTGAAGAACTTCCTTTAGTATTTCTTAATAGAGCAGGACTGTTTTTTCTTTCATCTGAGTATGTCTTTATTTTACCTTCATTTCTGAATAATATTTTCACTTGAAATAGATCTCTGGGTTGACCATTCTTTTCTTTCAGGACTTCAAAGATGGCATTCCACTATCTTCTGGCTTTCATGATTTCTGATAAGAAATCTGCAGCCATTTGAATTGTACCTTTCTATGTAATGTGCCATTTTCTCTGGCAACTTTCAAGACAGATTTTCTTCATTTTTGCTTTTCAGCACTTTGATTATGATGTGTCTGAGCGTGTGGTGGTCTTTCACCAAATTTGGGGAATTTTCAGCCATCATATCTTTAAATGTCTTTTATATTACAATCTCTTTTTTCTCTCCTTCTTGAACTCCAATTGCACTAATGTGAAAACTTTTGCTATTGTCCTATTGGTTTCTGAGGATCTGTCCATTTAAAAACTAATGTCTCTGATCTAACAATTATATAATTTCTATTGATCTAGGTTCAAGTCCACTGACTCTTTCCTCTATTTTCTCCATTATTCTTTTTTTTGGACAAAGTCTCACCCTGTCACCAGGCTGGAGTGCAATGGCATGATCTCGGCTCACTGAACCTCTGTCTTCCAGGTTCAAGCAATTCTCCTGCCTCAGCCTTCCAAGTAGCTGGGATTACAGGCGCGTGCCACCACACCCAGCTAATTTTTTGTATCTTTAGTAGAGATGGGGTTTCACCATGTTGGCCAGGCTGATCTCGAACTCCTGACCTCACGATCTACCTGTCTCGGCCTCCCAAAGTGCTGGGATTACAGGCGTGAGCCACCGCACCTGGCCTCCATTATTCTATTTTAACCCATACCGTGAAATTTTTGAGATACTTTATTTTTCAGTGCTAACATTTTCATGTAATTCTTCATTAAAATTTCTATTTCTCTGTTGAGAATTCCTACGCTTTCATTAAATTCAAGTATATTTTCCTTTACCTCATGGAACACAGTTAAAATAGCTACTTCCAAGTCTTTTTCTGAAATTTCCAACAACTAGGTCATCTTGGGGATGGCATTAGTCTTTTCCCTTGAGAACTGGAAGCATTTTGCAGATTTTTTTCCCAGTAGTTTTGTCATTTTTTGTTTTTTATTATTGTTACTATTTTATTTTATATATGTATAGTATGCAACATGATGTTTTGATGTGCTTTTACATAGCTAAATGGTTACTATAGTCAAACAAATTTTGATTGGTGCCTTGGGCATTATATATAGTATGTTCTGTAGATTCTGGGTCCTTTGAAGAATGTTGATATTTTAGTTTTAGCAGGAAATCAACCCAGTTAGAGTCATAACTGAACTTCTATCTCTTCCCCTATGAGTGGTGGTTCTAATCTCAGTTCAACTCTCTAAGCTTTTGCTACTTTGGTTTGTGTCTATTCTGTACATGTATAGTTCAGATGTTAGTCTTAAACTAGAGAAGGCAGTTCAAATCACAGCTCAGTTCCCTCAGTCTTTGCTACACTGGTCTTGGTCTGTTCTACACATGCATAGCTCAGGGGCTAGGCTAAGACTTGCACAGGATTCATATGGATTCCTATTCCTGTTTCCTCTGGCCAAAGGATAGCGTTTCTCTCAGAGTATTAGTCACCTGCACTACCTGGACGGGGGTCAACATCATGAAATAAAAAATGAAGACATCCAGTAATATAATCCCAATAGCTTCTGTAAGTTTTGCCTCACCTCCACAATCCAACTGCTTTAGCTTACTTTTCAGAATCCTCAAGTAATTGCTTTTGCATTTTGTCCAGAGTTTTGAGTTGTAGTCAGCCAGAGAAACAGGCTATAATGGACTTCTGCTGCAATAGTAAACCAGATCTCCCCAGGTTAGTTGTTTTTAGAAATGGAAATTTGAACCAAGTTTTTTTTGCCAGAACTTTGACTAATTCGACTTGTCAATTATAATCATTTCATTTTAAAAGGACATTAAAATAGTCATATTTAATCCAGGTTTTACAAACGCATTCAGCCAATTTAACATAAACATAACAAAACTCCAATTTAACATAAACACCTCCATACAGGAACTGTGCACTGATGGAATGAGGTTAAGATATTAGCACCGACTCCAAAGATGACACAGTATAGTGGAGGACCCTAAAAAGCTCACAGACAACTTACAACCAAGTAAAATAAAAGGTAATACAGAGAGTAACCCAGAGGTGTAGGGGAGTGGAAGGGTACAGAGAACACACTGCATCAAATACCTTATCCTTAGTAAGACCCTGAATACTCCCTTTCTATACCTCAGAATAGGAGTTAGTACCATCTGTGACTTGCATTAAGCCCTCATCATCCTCTTCACATGGAGTCACAGTCATCATCACCTTCACATTTTCTTTTCATTGCATTTGTGGACTCAGTGGCTTCAACTAACTTGTGATGGAATCACACAGGGGGTGATAACAGTGTTTCTGGACAAGTTATCGAAGGATGAAACATAACACCTTGTCCTGAAGGCGGGATAGGATCTGCTCACTGGAAATTCATAAGTCAATTAGGAACCACAAAGTTCCTCCATCCTGCCTTCCTCATACCAAAGCTGATTGCCTGACCCTGGGTATAATCCCATAGCCTAGATACAGAGAGGAGGAATGGTAAAAAGAAATAGCACTAAAGGACACTGAGCATATGGCCACAGCAAACCAAAAACAGGTGTTTTCATGAAGCCGGGTAGAAGCAGCTTGGAGGAGGAGATGGAGACTTAAGACACTCAAGACAGAATAACCTTTGTGCCCATCAAGGGCTGTCATAGATCCACTGCCAAGGTGAAACGGCCCTTGTATGTCTTCCCCAGCACCAAACCCAACATACACAATAATTTATCTTGAAATGGGTGGCCCCTACTCATTGGAACTTCCCAAAGTGGGCTGTGATGGATCACTGTTCCTGGGAGAGGCCTATTCCATCCCTCACTCCTCATCCCCACCCCTGCCTACTCCCTGCCCACCTTTATGCACTCAAGAGATGAATCCCCATTGGGGCTGAAGCCAAAGGACTAGATTCAGACCCCAAAGAGTTCATAGACCTGACACCCCAGGACAAAAAACCTGAAGCAGCAGAGGGACTTCACACTGTGGAAAGAGACCCCCATAGGCCTCACACTATGGATGCAGATCTACAAGTAACACAGAGCCCAAATCCTAGAAGGACACAGAGCCCTATGCAACTCATAGACTTCACACCCATAATTGACAATTCTGAACAGCAAAGAGTCTTCACACTCTGGCACAGATCCTCAAACAGCTTGCTAACATCACACCCTGGGTCGCACATACTCAGATAGATCAGAGACCTCACATCAGGGACAAACACACCCTTAGAGTTAAGTCATTTTACACTGAGGATCTAGACCCCTAAATATCTATAGACTTCACTACCTTGGGAATGGATGTCAGAAAAGTTGAGTGACCTCCAAGCCTAGGCAAAGACCCTTAACTAGGTCAGAGACTTAAAACCCTGTATACAGAACCCCAAAGACCTTAGAGAGCCCACACCTTGGACCACTTCTTCCAAGCAACTCATACAACTCACACTCTTGACAGACATGTGAACCATGTGAACAGCTCAGAGAGCTCATATCCTATAAACAGAACACCAAAGAACTCAAAAACCTCATGCCCTTGGAACAGACCTCCAAAAGGCTCACAAGACTCACATGCTAAACAGACTCACCAAAAGTTCAGATACCTCACATTCTGGGGCACAGAACCCTTCCTCAAAGAGCCATAGAAAACATGTACTGGAAAATAGACCATCAAACTCTTCAGAAAGCCGGTAATATACTCTTATAGCTTTGATTTCCAAACCCTCTACAGTGTAGAGTCTACACAATCCCTGCAAACAGCTCAAGGAATCCGCACCCTGAACACAGACTCCCTAGAAGCCACAGAACTCATACCACAAGAATCAGACCACCAAACAGTAAGTAGATCTTACATCCTAGACAACAGAGTTGTATAAAGCACAAAAAACTCACGGCCTGAGAGAAAGGCCCCCAAGGAGCTCAAGACTTCGTCCACAGTCAGACCACAGATTCAGACAACTAAAGAATCCAGAGACCTCACACCCTGCACACAAACTCCTAAACAGTTCAGCATCCTTACACTTTGGAACAAGGGGTGTTCTGAGACCTCACACCAAGAATCCAGACCCAGAAGACCTCAGACACCTTAAAATTTGGGACACAGATCCCCACAGAGCTTATAGATATCACAGCCTGAACACAAACCTCCAAAAGCTGAAAATCTCATGCTAGGAAAGAAACAAACAGTTCAGAGATCTAATATCCAGTGCAAAGACCTAAAAACAGATTTACAGACTTCTGAACCTGAACGCAGATCCCCATACAGGTGAAAGACTTTGAACTTTGGGAAACAGACCCACAATTAACTTAGAAACCTCACACCTTGGACCACTTTGTCAAAGTCTTCAGACAACTCACATCATGGTCAGAGAGCCCCTTCAGAAACCTCAAAACAGCTTAAAACCTCACCTTCTGGGACACAGACGCCAAAAGAGATCATGGACTTTACACCATGGGCACAGACCCCCATTCTGTCCAGAGACCTTCAAAACTCCGGGTAGTTCACTCTCTGAACAATGAACTCCAAAGCTAAATGGTCTTCTACCTGGCACACAGACACACAATTAGCCAACGACCTCATAAACTGAACACAAACCCATAAGCAGAACAAATACCTCATAACCTGGCCAAAGAATCCCAAAATCTAAGCGACCTCTCACTGTGAAACACAGTGTTCCAAAGAGTTTAAAACTTCAAAGCCGGGAACACAGATTC
>NW_016815143.1:109214-118191 GCF_001698545.2 Rhinopithecus bieti
ACACAGACACACAATTAGCCAACGACCTCATAAACTGAACACAAACCCATAAGCAGAACAAATACCTCATAACCTGGCCAAAGAATCCCAAAATCTAAGCGACCTCTCACTGTGAAACACAGTGTTCCAAAGAGTTTAAAAACTTCAAAGCCGGGAACACAGATTCAAAAAAATGTTCAGAGACCTCACACTTTAAACACAGATCCTAAAATAGCTCCAAGAGCTCATACCTTAGGGAGTCCACAACAGTGCCCAGTCCACACACCCTGGAACCAGACCCGCAAACAGGAACATGTCATCGACGCTGGTTTAGAGAATCCCAAACAGCTCAGAAACTTCACACCCTGTAACTGACCAAACAGCATAAAGACTTCACTCTCTGCACGAAGACACCAAAAGAACTCAGCAACTTCTCACACTAAACACAAATTCACAGACACTCGGAGATCTCAAACCAGACAGAGACCTCTGCACAAATCACAGACCTCACACCCTGAACGCAAAGCCCTAAACAGTTCAGCATCCTTACACCCTGGAACAAGGACACACACCCCTCTCACCCCAGTTATCAGAGACAAAACATGGGAGCATAGGCCCTAGTACTCAGACTGAAATCTTGAAACACTTGTTTTGTTTTGTTTTGTTTTGTTTTGTTTTGTTTTGTTTGTTTTTTTGTTTTCGACGGTGTCTCACTCTGTCACCCAGGCTGGAGTGTGGTGGCGTGATCTTGGCTCACTGCAGCCTCTGCCTCTCGGGTTCAAGTGATTCTCCTGCCTCAGTCTCCTGAGTAGCTGGGACTACCAGTGCATGTCACCATGCCCGGCTAATTTTTTTTTTTTTTTTTGTATTTTTAATAGAGACTAGGTTTCACTATGTTGGCTAGGCTGGTCTCGAACTCCTGACCTCATGATCTGCCCACTTCGGCCTCCCAATGTGCTGAGATTACAGGTGTAAGCCACCGTGCCTGGCCGATACACTGCTCTTGAAGAATTAAGAGATTCTCAGCTTTGGAACATAGACCCTCAGTGAGTTAAGAGACTTCACACCCTGAACATAGACTCTGAACGAGTTCAGAGAAGACGTACTCTGTATACTGGTCCCAAAAAACGATAGACTCGAACTGTGGGAAACAGACCCTCAAAGACTTCAGAGATCTCATGCCCTGACCAAAGACCTCCAAATACCTCAAACTGAGCATTTAGACTACAGACTCTCAAAGAGTTCAAAGAACTCACACCATAAATGCAGTCCCCTAAACACCTCAAACTCAAACTTTGGAACATACACCTCACTGAGTTCAGAGACCTCATGCCCTGAGTACAGTCCTCAAAACACCTAAAACTCAAACCTTGGAGCACAGACACCAAAAAGCTTAGAAACTTCACAGACTGAAAACAGACCGCCCCCGACCCCACCAGGAAGCTCATATTCAAAACTTGAAACAAAGGCTCTCAAACAATTCAGAGACCTCACACTTTCAACACGGACAACCAAACACTTCCAACTCAAAACCTTGGAATGCAGACCCTCAAAGACTTCAAGATTCACCCCATGAACAGAGACACACAAATAACCTTAGATTTGGGACTCAGACCCTCAAAGAATTCACAGACCTCACACCCTGAGCACAGACCCACAAATTAAAATTACTCAAATATTGAGATGCAGACCTTCCAAAAGTTCATAGACATTAAACTTTGAACATAGAGCCCAAGTACATCACGTTCATACCTTGGGACACACCTTCAAAGAGTTCAGAAGCTTCACACTCTGAACATATATCCCCAGATACTTCAGACTCAAACATTAACTGAGATTCCCCAGAGTTCACAGACCTAACATTCTGAAAAAAAGATCCAAAAAATGTTCAGAAACTTCACACTTTAAACACAGATCCTAAAATAACTCCAAGACTCTCATACCTTAGAGAGTCCACAAGAGTGCCCAGTCCACACACCCTGGAACCAGACCCACAAACAAGAACAGGTCATTGACACCGGTTTAGAGAATCCCAAACAGCTTAGAAACTTCACACCCTGGGACTGAGGTTCAGAGATCTCATGCTCTGAATACAGGTCTCAAAAACACCTAAAACTCAAACCTAAACAGCACAAACATATACCATGGGACACAAAGGCTCAATAATAAAGAAACCTCATACCCTGAATGAAAATCCCCAAATATATCAGACTTAAACGTTAAAGTACAACCCCACAAAGATTTTAAAGGCCTCACAAACTGAACACAGACACCCCCCACTGCCCCGGCCATCAAGTACCTAGATTCAGCCTTGGAACACAAACCCTCAATGCATGCAGAGACCTCACACCCTAAGCACAGACCACAAACACCACTGACCCAAAAGTGGGAAAGAGACCTTTTAAAAACCACAGACTTCACACCCTGAATTCAGACAACACATAATTTATGCTAAAACTCTGTAACAAAGACCTATAAAAATTCAGATACCCTTAACATTCTGAAACTGACCCCCACAAACTTCAGACTCACACTGAAACACAGAACCTCAATGAATTTAAACAAAACACGTCCTCCTTATGAACACCCAAATATTTTAGACACAAAAATTGGAACAGATACCAATTGGTACAACTTGAGACTCAGACTCTCAAAGAGATCAGGGACCTCAAATCTTTAAAAAAGGCCCCCAAAATACCTTAGACTCAATTCTTGGGACACAAACTACCAAAGAGTTCAGAGATCTTAAAGCCTGAACACAGACCTCCAAATACCTCAGACTAAGATATTAAGATACAGACTCTCTAGAAAATTCAGAGGCCTTACACCTTAAACATTGACCCAAAAAATTGATACAAAAAGCCTTGATCACACCTAAAAGTTCAAGGACCTCACACCCAAGTGCACACCCCAAATATATCAGAGTCAAAACTTAAAACATAGACCCTCAATAGTTTAGTGAACTCATCTCATGAGCAGACACAGAAATTCCTCAGATTCATACCTTGGAACTCAGACTTTCAAAACTCAAACTCTGAACACAGATCACCAAATAACTCTGACTCATATCTTGGACACAAAACGCCAATGAGCTCAGATACCTCACAACCTGAACATGGGCCCACATACCTCAGACTCAAATATTGAGACACGGGCCCTCTAAAAACTTCACAGATCTCAAACTCTGAACACAGACCCAAATAAATCAGATTCAAACCTTGAAACATACCCTCAAGGAGTAAAGAGACCTCATGCCGAGTATACAGACTCCCGTTTACCTTAGTCTTAGGTTTTGAGAAACAAACCTTCAGAGAATTCAAATGTCAAACATTGTGAAAACACACCACAAAAATCACTGACCCAAACTTGAAACAGAAACCCTTAAAAATTATGGACTTCATACCCTAAAATTAGACCCCAAATAATTGACCCTAAAATTTTGGGTTAAAGGTCCTCTAAAAATTGAGAGACCTCACTCCCTGAACACTGACACTCAGATTTAAACCCTGTGACACAACAGTCAATGAGTTCAAATACAACACACCCCTTTTATATGTGTTTTATATCTAAAACATTAAGATATAGACTCTCTAGAAAGTTCACAGACCTCACACCCTGAGCACTGACCCAAAAATTGGCACACAAAGCCTCCATCACACTCTAAAAGTCTACAGGCCTCACACCCTGAGCAATGATCCCCAGATAGCTCAGGTTGAAAGTTCAGGAAACAGACCCTCAAAGAGTTCAAGGACTCCACTCCCTGAATACAGATCCCCAGACCTCAGACTCATGCATCAGATTCCTCAGCGTTCAAAGTCCTAACACTACGAAGAGACCCTCAAATACCATAGACTGATACCCTGGGACACAGATCCCCAATAGTTCAGAAATTGTGTACCCTGAATATAGATCCCCAAAATGTGTCAGACTCAAGCATTCAAATATGAACCCTCAAAGATATGAGAAAACAGTCTGACCATTGATCTCCCAACACCTCAGACTTAAACCTTCTAACTCATACTCTCAAAGATTTCAGAGTCCTTGCACTCTGAATATGAACCTGCAAATACCTCAGACTCAAATATTAAGACACAGACATAATAAAAATTGAGAGACCTGACACCCTAAATATTGACCCCCAGACACATTGGTTTCAAGCCATGGGGTACAGACTTGAATGAGTTCATAGACCACACCACTCTGCACACACATTCTTATACTTCAGACTCAAACGTTAAAATCAAGATCCTCCAAGAGTTCGGGGAACTAACATATTAAACACAGACCCCCAAATACTCCAAACTCATCCTTTGGGACACAGATCCTCAATAGTTCAGAGGATCCTCGGTGCCTCAGACTCAAACACCAGACCCTCATAAATTTGAGAGGCCTCTTAACTAGAATACTGACCCCCAAGTCCTCAGACTCAAACCTTGCAAAAATAGACCCTCAAGGAGTTCAGAGACATCATACCCTGAGCAAAGACCACAAATACCACCAACCCAAACTTGGGACAGTGATTTAAAAAAATTACTCAACTCAAACTCCAACTCAGACCTTAACTAATTCACACTAAAGCTTTAGAACAAAGACCCTCTAAAATTCAGAGACCCCACACTCTGAACATTCACCTCAGATGCCTCGTAATATGGTTTGGTTCTGTGTCCCCACCCAAATCTCATCTTGTAGCTCCCATAATTCCAACATGTTGTGGGAGGAACCTGGTGGGAGATGGCTGAATCATGGGGGCGGGTCTTTCCCATGCTGTTCTTTTGATGGTGAGTGAGTCTCACGAGATCTGATGGTTTTAAAAATGGGAGTTTCCCTGCACAAGCTCTCCTTCTCTGCCTGACGCCATTCATATAAGATGTGACTTGCTCCTCCTTGCCTTCCACCATGATTGTGAGGCCTCTGCAGCCATGTGGAACTGTAACTCTATTAAACTTCTTTTTCTTCTCAGGTATGTCTTTATCAGCAGTGTGAAAACGACGAATACACCTCAGATTTAATGTCTTCAAACACAACATACCTTAAACACGGACTCCCAGACACAGTGAGTTGAAAAATTGGAACAAAGACCCTCAAATAGTAGAGACACCAAATCCTGAACGCAGATCCCCAGAAACGTCAGACTCAAATCTTGGGACAGAGACTTTAAACATTCAGAGACTTCAAAAATTCAGAGACTTCCTGCCTTGAATACAGACTCCAAATAACTCAAAATAAAAGCATGGTACAGAGACACTCTAAAAGTTCAGAGATCTCACACCTGAACTACAGACCCCCAAATACCTCAGAACCAAGTATTTGGATACAGAAACTCCAAAGGTTCGAATACCTCATACCCTGTACACTGCTACTAAATGACTGACTCATAAAATCTTGGTAATTTCCTAAAGTTCCAGGGACCTCACACTTGAATATGAGCCTCCAAATGTGTCAAACTTAAACATTAAAACACCGACCTTCAATGTTTCCAGAGACATCACACAGTTAGATATTGACCCCCGAATACCTGATTCCAACACTGGGACACAGATCCTCAGAGAGTTTAGAGGCCTCACACCCTGAACACAGTCCTCCAAAAGCTTAGACAAAAAAAAATTGAGACACACACCCTCAAAGAGTTCAGAGACTTTATATCCTGACCAGAGACACCCACATATCTCAGACTCAAACCTTGGATTGCAAACTCAAATGATTCTTGAGAACTTACAACCTGATCAAAGATCCCAAAATGCCTTAAACCGAAACCTTGCAACACAGACCTTCCATGAATTCAGACCTGACACTCTGAACATAAACCTCCAAATACTTCAAACTCAAAACTTGGAATACAGACCCTTAAAGATCATGTATCACACACCCTGAATTCAGGCCCCAAATACCTTAACCCAAACTTAGAACTCTACTGGACACATGCCCAAACATCTCAGACTCTATCCTTGGGACACACACCTTCTAAAAATTCAAGGACTTCACATCCTAAGCAGACGCCCAAATAACTCACACTAAAACCTTAGGACAAAGGCCTTCTAAAAGCTCAGAGACCACACAGCCTGAAAACAGGCCCCGAAATACCTCCAGTCCAAACCTTGTCAGCAACCCTCTACAAGTTCAGAGACTTCAAACTCTGAAAAAGACACCCAACTTTCCCATATTCAAACCCCAAGAAACACATTCAGAGATTTCAGAAACCACACACCCTGAACACTTACCTCAGACCTTAGGCCACAGATCATTCAAGAATTTAAAACCCCAAATCCTGAACTCAGACCCCAAATACAACAGGCTAAAACCTTGGGAAAAATGTCCAAAGATTTCAGAAGCCTTATACCCTAAACAGCCTGAAAGTACTTCAGACTTACACCTTGGAACCCATACCCTTAATTAATTCAGAGACCTCACACCTGGAATACAAAACCCCAAATACCACAGATTCAAACAACTTGAAATACAGACCCTCAAAAAGTTTAGAGACTTCATAGCCCCAGCACAGACTTTGAAATACTTCAGACTCATACCTTGGAACACAGAACTCCAAAGAGTTCAGAGGCCTCATCCCTGAGCACCAACCGCCAAACAACAGACAGACATTAAATATGAAACAATCAACTTAGAGACCTCACACTCTGAGATGAGGACCCTCAAACTGCTGAAACAATTCACACCTTGGACAGGGACCCCCAAATTGCTAAGAGATCTTATACTCTGGACAAAGATGGCCACACAGTTGAGAGATCTTATATCATAAACAGAGATGTCCAAATGGCTCAGGAGATTGACTTTCTCAAGCACAGGTACTCAAAGGGTGCAGAAACATCACATTCTGAATGCAGACTCCCCAGGTACCTCAGAGACATGACAGCCTGAGAACAGACACAGAAACAGCTCAGAGACCTGCAGACAGCCACATCTTAGACACAGACCCAAAACTATATACATCAAGAATGCAAATTCCCAAACAGCCAGAGACCTCACACCCTGCAAAACAGCCAACCAGTTCAGGACCCTCATAAAACAAAGAGTCCAAATAGCTAATAGATCTTACACTTTGGCACAGACCCCTAAACAGCTCAGAGAAGTCACACTCTGAGTTCAGAAACCCCAGAGTCCAGAGACCTCAAATTCTGCACAGATTACACCAAATAGCTGGGAGACCTCAAATACAGGATTCAGACCCCTAAATATACAGACACCTCATGATGTGAACACAGACCTACCAAGAGCCCAGAGACACTGTGATACAAACTCCCCGGGAACACAGATCTCACATCCTGGGATACAGACCCCCAAGCAGCACAGAAACATTACATCCATGGATACAGACACTCAAAGAACTCAGACCTTACATGGGAGAAAAAAAAAAATCCCAACCTGTTTTAAAATCTCACACCTGAAAAAGTATCCCCCCAAATCTCAGAGACCTCGTCCACTGGTTAAAAATAAAATCCCCAAACAACTCAAAGACCTCATATCCTAGACACAGAACCCCCGACCTGCAAAGAGCTCAGAGACCTCATATTGCAAACAGAGACTCCCATAAAGCTCAAAGCCTTCACACCCTGGACACAGAGCCACAAACAGGTCCCCACTTCACATCCTGAGACACAGATCTCCCAATGTACCAGATAATTCATATCCTGGACAAAAATTTCCCAGACAGCTCAGGGACCTCATCCCTGGGATATAGACCCTGCCATAGAATTCAAAGACCTCATACAGGACACAGACCCCATAACATCTTACACACTACAAACTCTGGACGGAGAAGATTGAGCAGTTCGGAAAGCTTATGTTCTGAAGAAAAACGGCAAAGAACTCAGGGACCTCATGCCTGTGACATCTCCCAACTTCCTAGAACAGTGCCCAGCACACAACAGGCACTCATTAGGTGTTTGTTGAATGAATGACTCCCTTGATGCAGCAATGACAGTTCTAAG
The DNA here is from genome assembly GCF_001698545.2 of Rhinopithecus bieti. Lineage (NCBI taxonomy): Eukaryota > Metazoa > Chordata > Mammalia > Primates > Cercopithecidae > Rhinopithecus > Rhinopithecus bieti. The sequence goes on from NW_016815143.1 coordinate 117,137, forward strand.
AATGTGTCCTAAAAAAAAAACCTACGTGTGCACAGAGCCGTGTGCACAAGAATGAGAGGATCAATATGTTTTATTAATGTGTAATATTATGATTATTGTCATTGTTATGCATCGATATGTTTGTCTTTCCCATGGGAGGGAAACCTCATTCCCCTTGGAGTAGGTCCCATCTGTCTTATCCTTTTTTTTTTTTTTACTTTAAGTTCCAGGATACATGTGCAGAATGTGCACGTTTTTTACATAGGTATATGTGTGCCATGGGGTGGTTTGCTGGACTTACCAACCCGTCACCTAGGTTTTAAGCCCCACATGCATTAGCTATTTGTCCTAATGCTCTCCCTCCTCTCCTGCCACCACAGGCCCCAGTGTGTGTTGTTCCCCACCCTGTGGCCATGTGTCATTGTTCAACTCCCACTTACAAGTGAGAACATGCGGTGTTTGGTTTTCTGTTCCTGTGTTAGTTTGCTGAGGATGATGGCTTCCAGCTTCATCCGTGTCCCTGCAAAGGACAAGACCTCATTCCTTTTAGTGGCTGCATAGTATTCCATGGTACCGCATTTTCTTTAATACCATTCAGGACATAGGCATGGGCAAATATTTTATGATGAAATTGCCAAAAGCAATTACAAAACAAAAGCTAAAATTGACAAACGGAATCTAATTAAACTAAAGAGCTTCTGCACAGCAAAAAGAAACTATCATCAGAGTGAACAGGCAACCTACAGAATGGGAGAAAATTTTTGCAATCTACTCATCTGACAAAGGTCTAATATCCAGAACCTACAAAGAACTCAAACAAATTTACAAGAAAAAAACAAACAACCCCATCAAAAAGTGGGCAAAGGATATGAACAGACACTTCTCTAAAGAAGACATTTATGCAACCAGCAGACACATGAAAAAATGCTCATCATCACTGGCCATCAGAGAAATGCAAATCAAAACCACAATGAGATACCATCTCACACCAGTTAGAATGGCAATCATTAAAAAGTCAGGAAACAACAGGTGCTGGAGAGGATGTGGAGAAATAGGAACACTTTTACACTGTTTTT
>NW_016815143.1:118503-124680 GCF_001698545.2 Rhinopithecus bieti
GGAGAGGGATAACATTAGGAGATAAACCTAATGTAAATGACAAGTTAATGGGTGCAGCACACCAACATGGTACATGTATACATATGTAACAAACCTGCACGTTGTGCACATGTACCCTAGAACATAAAGTATAATAATAAAAAAGAAGACATTTTTGCAGCCAACAAACACGAAAAAACGCTCAACATCACTGATCATTAGAAAAATGCAAATGAAAACCACAATGAGATACCATCTCATGCCAGTCAGAATGGCAATTATTAAAAAGTCAAGAAACGGCCAGGTGCAGTGGCTCACGCCTATAATCCCAGCACTTTGGGAGGCCGAGGTGGGTGGATCACCTGAGGTCAAAAGTTCAAAACCAGCCTGGTCAACATGATGAAACCCCATCTCTACTAAAAATACAAAAATTAGCCAGGCATGGTGGCAGGAGCCCATAATCCCACCTACTCGGGAGGCTGAAGCAGGAGAATCGCTTGAGCCCGGGAGGTGGAGGTTGCAGTGAGTCAAGATTATGCCACTGCACTCCAGCCTGGGCAACAAGAGCGAAACTCTGTTTCAAAAAAATACAAATAAATAAATAAATAAATAAATAAATAAATAGTCAAGAAACAACAGACACTGGCGAGGCTGTGGAGAAACAGGAATTCTTTTACATTGTTGGTGGAAATGTAAATCAGTTCAACCATTGTGGAAGACGGTGTGGTGATTCCTCAAGGATCTAGAACCAGAAATGCCATTTGACCCAGCAATCCCATTACTGGGTATATACCCAAAGGAATATAAATCATTCTATTATAAAGTTACATGCACACATATTTTTATTGCAGCACTATTCACAATAGCAAAGGCATGGAACCAATCCAAATGACCATTAATGATAAACTAGGCCCCGTCTGTCTATCTCTGGCCCCAGTATGAGGCTGCAGTGTGAGGACAGGGGATTCACCACAAAGGTCTGGGGAAGAAAGAAGGGAAATGCACATCTTCTTCCCTCCCAGGTTCCCATTTAGGTCAGAAACACCCAATCCTGTAGCCCCCTAGAAAATGGTATAACTGGGATGCTGATGTGGTGGCCTTGCCTACTCATCAGCCTCAGTGACAGAGGAAATTGAAGAGGGTACAGGTCCCCTGAGAAGGATGTAATGGGACAGTTTGCCTCTCGAGGGGTCAGGCCAGGAATGGACCAGGCATACATAGAAGCCCACACTCTGCACATCTTCAAAAAGCCAACTGCAAAGTCAGAGAGAACAGTCCACACAAACCCACCCTTACTACTGACACCAATTGTAAATGCAGGGGAGGGGTTCTCAAAACCACCCTCAGTTTTGATAATTTGCTAAAAAGGACTTACAGAACTCACTGAAAGCTGTTATATACATAGCTACATAGTTCATTACAAGGAATGGATACAGGTTAAAATTTAAATAAGCTAAGGGAAGAGACAAACAAGTCAGGGTCCAGGCGGGAAGCAAACACAGACCTTCCAGTTGGCCCCTTCCCACAGAGTTAGGACAACATTACTCTGCTGGCATTGATATGCATGTAGTGTTGCCAACCAGGGAAGCTCACCCAAGCCTTGGTGTCCAGAGTCTTTACTGGGGCTCCATCATGTAGGGACAGTTACTACCCACATGGCTGATCTCAGTTTCCAGCCCTCAGGAGGTAGAGCTTCATGACCCAAAGCCCCTATCCTACACACCATTGTTGGTGTGGCTCAGAGTCCCTGCTGTACATCACATAGTTACCATCTGGCTGGACCAAGTTCCCTATCTAAATCACATTGTTGGTGTGGCTCAAAGCCCCTAACCTAAATCACATTGCTTCAATCTGGCTGGCCCAGGGCCCCTAAGCAAATAGAGACACTCCTATCAGGCATGACAGCTTACAGATTACCAACTGGAATCTGAGGGCAAAGGACAGACCTCTCTTTGAGGTTAAATTTTCAGGTTAAATTCTTTACTATGTGACATTATACACACATGTGGGGACATCATGGAGAGTTGTTAATAGTGGAGAATCACTAATATTCATTAATAGTTTACTGAGTGTCACTGATCCAAACACTTCACGTTAACCAACCTCTTAAATCCATAAACAACCCTATGAGGGTAGATCTGTTAATATCCAATTTCGAAGACAAGGATACTGAGGTATAGGGAAGTTCATTAAATTCTCCAGATTCCACAGGTGCTTGGTGGGGGAAGCATGAATCACCCACTGCATGTTGTGACCCTGGGGGTCCTACCCTTAAACAGCCTCTATTCCACTTTGGGTAATAGTACCAGGTTTTCAGAAATGGTGCCCACATGCCCATACTTACATATGATGTCTCCAACATGCACATTGGACATGCATAGTAGTAATGTATGAATAATAGCAACATGAATAATAGTAATCTCATGGTAGAAACAGCTGTTTAACCTCTTCACTGACAGAATCCAGAGAGCTTCCCTCACCCTCCTCCTCACTGGGCACCCCTTTCCCCGATCACCAGGAAAGAACAGCCAAGCCCTTTAAGCACAGCATTCAAGACTCAAGACTGGCCTGGTTTTCTGGTTATTTTGATTACTCTTCTACATTCATTCACTCATTCAGTAAACTAATATTTATTGAGGACCTACTACATGGCAAACACTGTACTAGGACCTGGGAGACAGCAATAAATAAAACAAAGTTTCTGCTTCCACAGGGCTTGTATTGTAGAAGAGGAGTCTGCAAACTTTCTTTCTGTGAAGGACCAAATAACAAATAGTTTAAGCTATGAGGACCACACTGTCTCTTTCACAACCACTCAACTCTGCTGTTGTAGTGTGAAAGCCACCATACACAATACACAAAGGGATGGGTGTGGCTGTATTCTAATAAAACTTTATTACAAAATCAGGCAGTGGGGCCAGGCGTGGTGGCTCACATCTGTAATCCCAGCACTTTGGGAGGCCGAGGTGGGCAGATCACTTGAGGTCAGGAGTTCGAGATCAGCCTGGCCAACATGATGAAACCCTGTCCTTACTAAAAATACAAAAATTAGCTGGGCATGGCAGCGCGCACCTGTAATCCCAGCTACTCAGGTGGCTGAGGCACGAGAATCGCTCAAACCCAGGAGGCAGAGGTTGTAATGAGCCAACATCATGCCACTGCACTCCAGCCTGGGTGACAGAGTGAGACGCCATCTCAAAAAAAAAAAAAAAAAAGCATTAGATTAACATATAATAAATATATGTCAGGTGGTAATAAGTTCTATGGAGAGAAATTAAATGGAGTGAGGAAGCAGAGACTGATTGTGATGCTCAACCATTTTCCAAATGTGTCAGAGAAGACCTCACCATGAAGAAGATATGGAAGAGAGAGACCCAGAGGAGATGAGGGACTCAGCCACGTGGCTCTCTGGGGATAGAGTGTCCCAGGCAGGGGAAGCATCCGGGATACAAACCCTAAGGTCAGAGTGTGATTCTCTGTCATCATTTCTCTCTGCTCTGTGCTCAAATGACCCCTGGCAGTGAGGCTTTTCCCACTCACCCTAAATATAATCCCTCCACCACCAGAATAGTCCTTCCCCTGACCCTGCCTTATTTTTACATATAGCACTTGCTACACTGTGATGTGCTATATATTTACTGATCAACTTACGAAGTTAGGAACTTTGTTGGTTTTGTTCTCTGTTGTATCCCTAGCACTTAGAGCAGCACCTGGGCACATAACAGATACTCGGAAAATTCCTGTTGAAGGATGGCTGGGAGCCAGAGCTTTACATGTATATTAGTCCGTTTCACACTACGATAAAGAACTTCCCTGAGACTGGGTAATTTATAAAGGAAAGATATTTAATTGACTCACAGTTCTGCATGGCTGGGTAGGCCTCAGGAAATTTACAATCATGGTGGAAGGGCACCTTCTTCCCAAGGTAGCAGGAGGGAGAAGTGAGAGCACAGGAAAAAAACTGCCATTTTAAAAACCATCAGATCTCATGAGAATTCTCTCATTATCACAAGAACAGCATGGGGGAAACTGCCTCCATGATCTAATCACTTCCCTCCCTCAACACGTGAGGATCATAAGTCAAGATGAGATTTGGGTGGGGACACAGAGCCAAACCATGTCACAACACATGGCAAAGATGCACAGACATCCTCCAAGATGGGCATTTGAATGAGACTCAGAGAGGACAGGTGACTTGCCCAAGGTCACTGCTATGGTTTGAGTATTTGTCCCCACTAAAATTCATGTAAAAGTTTAATCCCCAATGTGGTAATGTCACGAGGTGGGGCCTTTGAGAGGTGATTGCGTCAAGAGAGCTCTGCTGTCATGAATGGATTAATGAGTTAATGCAGTAATGGGTTACCATGGGAGTGGAACTGGTGGCCCTATAAGAAGAAGAGAGATCTGAACTAGCACACTCAGCCCCATTGCCATGTGATATCCTGCATCACCAGGGGACTCTGACAGAGTCCCCACCAGAAAGACCATCTTCACCAGATGTGCCCCTGCAACCTTGAACTTAGCCTCCAGAACTGTAAGAAATAAATTTCTTTTCTTTATAAATTACCCAGTTTCAGGTATTCTGTTATAAGCAACAAAAAAATGGACTAAGACAGTCACATAACCAGGAGTTGAGGACTCCAGGCTCTAAAATAAGGTTTGCAGGCTCGCTCTGAAGCCCACATGTCCTGGACTGTTTGAGATACCTCAGTAAGGCTTGAGGGGAGATGGACCCAAACATCTGAGGACAAGATGAACAGAGGAACAGATGCTACAAGACTCAGAAGAAATTCCCTGCAATGAGATCATCATGAAGCACCCATGGCAGCCATGTGATGCTCTCCCCAACCCCAAGGGAGGCTGTGAAGGAAGTAGCCACCTAAACATCATGATGTTGTACATGAGTTCACAAAAAAACCATATCACACACAATTTTCACAGTCATTTTGGATGGAGACTAGAGTGGCATGTCAGGAGAGGGTTCATATCCGGAATGTGGTCTTTGATGAAGTCTCTCAGAAAGACCTCATGGAGAGACAAATGAACTCTGGGTGAGATGAAGTTGATGAGTTTGTATCCATCAAGTGGCTTCTGTAGAGGCTTTCACGATACACATTATAAAGAGTTATAAACCATTAAAACTGTTATAAACATTATAAACCACACACACACACACACACACACACAAAAAAAAAAAGGGTAATGGTAATAGTAATAGTAATAGCAATAGTAGAGATACATTATAATACCTAAAATAGTAGAGATACATTAAAAAATGGGGCATTTCCTTTTTTTTTTTTTTTTTTTTGAGAGTCTCGCACTGTCGCCCAGGCTAGAGTGCAGTGGTGCGATCTCGGCTCACTGCAAGCTCCACCTACCAGGTTCACGCCATTTTCCTGTCTCAGCCTCCCAAGTAGCTGGTACTACAGGCACGTGCCACCACACCTGGCTAATTTTTTGTGTTTTTAGTAGAGACGGGGTTTCACCATGTTAGCTAGGATGGTCTCGATCTCTTGACTTTGTGATCTGCCCGCCTCGGCCTCCCAAAGTGCTAGGATTACAGGCGTGAGCCACCGCGCCTTTCACTCTATTTAAGAGCTTTATACTTTCCATGTGGTAACTCATTCAATCCCTTTCTAACAGGACCCTGTATATCTTTCAATGTTACTTTAATTTAAGAAGCACTTTCTTCATGAAATCTGCCCTGACCATTGAACCTGAAAGTGGCCTCTTCTTCCTCTGAAAGTCTGTGATGTTCCATGTGTACGCCTTGGAAATTCTGGGTATGTCTTCATCTTGGTTATTTGTTTGCATGGGCTTGCTTGCCTTCAAGATTATGAAAAGATTTTTTCCAAGACCGTGTCTCTTACATCATTTTAACCTTCACCAAGCTAGCATGGTGCCAAATATGCTTGAAAGAGTCTAGGCTTAGGGACCTTAAGAGCATTTGGCTGCTCACCACATCTCAGTTCCCTTTTTCTGTCAAATGAAGAGAATAATAATACCACCCTGGTAGAGTTTTTGTAAAGAATAAATGAAATAATGTATATTAAATGTTTCATGTAGTGCGTGGCGTATAATTAACACTCAATTAATATTAGCTATTATTTAATTATTTTGTTATGGATTGTATATTCAAAATGATGAATAAATGGAAATAGTAGTACACATCAATAGACAAAAAAGCTTGAGTTCCTA
>NW_016815143.1:124857-130386 GCF_001698545.2 Rhinopithecus bieti
TTTGAGACAAAGTCTCACTCTGTTGCCCAGGCTGGAGTGCAATGGCACCATCTCAGCTCACTGCAACCTCCACCTCCTGGGTTCAAGCCATTCTCCTGCCTCAGCCTCCCAAGTTTACAGGTGCATGCCACCATGCCTGGCTAATTTTTGTATTTAGTAGAGATAGGATTTCACCATATTGGCCAGTCTGATCTCGAACTCCTGACCTTAAGTGATCTGCCCACTTTGGCCTCCCAAAATGCTGGGATTACAGGCATGAGCCACCACACCTGGCCCCAAGAGTTTTTTCAACATACACCTAGGGAAGCCACTGCCTCACCCCACCCTGTCTACCTTGTGTGTTAGAATGAGTGTATTGCATTCCAGAGAAACAGCCATGTTTACTTAGAATCCCACCACATCAGTTTACATTTAAGAATACTCCAGGGCATTTGTCAAAAATATAGATTCCTGGCATTATCTTAGTTCTCAGGAAGAACCTAAGAATCAACTTCTGTAATAAATATCCCAGGTGATTTAATGCAAACTGACCACAAACGACTCAGTGAAATGAATAGGCGATTGGGTTATATTTAGGTAATTCTCTACCACAGCTTGTAAAGGACCAAGAATTCCTAAAAGTGAGGCCAAATTCAGATTCAGTAAATTTAGAGTGGGACCTGAGAATTTGCATCTTTAATAAGCTTCTATCTGACGCTAAGATCACACTTTGAGGTGCTAGAATAAAGCATTGTGCCCAAGATTCCTGGGTCAAGATTCTGGGGTTGTATTAGGGATCAGCTGGAAAGAATGCTGTAACAGACTTGCCATGTTCTCCAAGGGAATAGCCACGGAGGCTGCTGGCAGGAATGCCAGATGTTGGCCATTCCGCATCCCTCTACAAGCATGCCACTTTACTCAGAACATATGAATCACTTCATCATAATGCAGAGTGTAATCTCTCCCATTCAAAGATAAAACAACTGACTCCCCTTCCTCCATCAGAACAAACCATATTCTATCTTATCCATGGACAAATGGAGATTGTCTCACACAACCATGTCCCCTTCTTTTAGCCAATAGCAATGAGTACTGGGAGCAGTTGGCAAAGTTTGGAGGTACCACAATGGTTGACAGGTGATGAATCTGTGACTTAGATTATGAACCAGATGTGCTTAAGAATTGGAGCTGAATATTTGAAACCAAGTGGAGAATTGGACTGGAAGTGGGGACATACTGGATAGAGTGGAAAAAGAACCAGATTTCACAAAGTGAAGGAAAACTTTATTTTCACCATTTTGTTCAGAAGAAGAAGGAGGAGGCGGGGAGGGGGAGAGGGAAAGGGAGGCAGAGGAGGAAGAGGAAGAGGAGGAGAAGGAGGAGGAGGAAAGTAGCACATATTTGTTGTAAAGGAAGGAGAAGGTGGTGGAATAAGACTAAAGGAGAAGGAGGAGGAGAAGGAGAAAGGAGAAGAAGAAGAAGAGGAAGAAAAAGAAGAAGGAGAAGAAGAAGAAATTTATTGTAAAAGAAGGAGGAGGAGGTGGAATAAGATTAATTAAAAAGTCATCTAGGGCCACGCACGGTGGCTCACTCCCATAATCCCAGCACCTTGGGAGGCCGAGGTGATGGGATCACTTAAGGTCAGGAGTTCAACACCAGGCTGGCCAATATGGTGAAACCCTGTGTCTACTAAAAATACAAAAAATAGCCAGGCATAGTGGTGGGCACCTGTAATCCCAGCTACTCAGGAGGCTGAGGCACAAGAATCACTTGAATCCAGGAGGCAGAGGTTGCCAGAGGTTGCAATGAGCTGAGATCATGCCACTGCACTCCAGCCTGGGCGAGAGAATGAGACTCTGTCTTAAAAACAAAAACAAACCAAAAAAACCCACCTCATCTAGGAGAGTGGAATAATATGGCAGAATAGAAGCCCCCACCATTCATCTCTCCCCCCGAAAGGAACGCCAAAATTTAACAACAATCTGCACACAGAAAATTACCTTCACAAGAACCAAAAATCCGGTGAGCAATCACAGTACCTGGCTTTAACTTCATATTGCTGAAAGAGGCATTGAAGAGGGTAGGATGGACAGTCTTGAGTCTCTGACACCACCTCTCTTCCATCCCCCAGCAGCAGTCATGCTGTGTGAAGAAAGAATCTGTGAACTTGCGGGAGGGAGAGTGCAGCAACTGGGGGACTTTACATTGAACTCAGTGCCGCTCTGTCACAGTGGAGAGCAAAGCCATGCTGGGCTCAGCCAGCACCCATGAATGGAGGGAACATTTGGGCTAGACCTAGCCAGAGGGGAATCGTCCATCTCAGGGGTCAAGACATTAGTTTCTTGGCCAGCCTCACTGTGATGGGTCAAAGTGCTCTGGGGTTCTAGGTAGACTTGAAAGGCAGTCTAGGATACAAGGACTGCAACTTCTAGACTACTCCCAGTGCTAGGCTGGATTTAGCGCCAGTGGACTAGGGTGGCATGTGACCTAGAGAAACACCAGCCAGGGCAGCTAAGGGAGTGCTTGTGCCATCTCTCCTCCAACCGCAGGAAGTGCAGCTCACAGCAACAAAAATGACTCCTTCCTTTGGCTTAAGGAGAGGAGAGCAAAGGATAAAGAGGACTTTGTCTTACCTCTTGGGTATCAGCTCAGCCACAGTAAGAGAGGGCACCACCCAAGGTTGTGAGACCCCCCCATTCTAGGCCTTAGCTTCCAGGTGACATTTCTAGACCCACCTGGGGCCAGAAGGGGACCTGCTGCCTTGAAGAGAAGGACCCAGTTCTGGCAGGATTCATCACCTGCTGTCTAGAGAGCTTTTGGGCCCTGAATAACCAGCAGCAACACCCAGGTAGTACACAATGGACCTTGGATGAGACTCTGAGACATGCTGGCTTCCGGTGTGACCCGGTATATTCATAGTTGTGGTGGCTATGGTGAAAGACTTCTACTTGAGAAAAGCAGAGGGAAAAGTGAAGGGGACTTTGTCTTGCCCCTTAGGTAGCAGCTCGGCCACATTGGGGTAGAGCAACAAGCAGGCTCTTGGGGTCCCAGAATCCAGGCCTAAGCTCTTGGACAGCATTTCCAGATCTTGCCCTGGGCCAAAGGGGAGTCCACTGCCCTGAAAGTAAGTCTCAGACCTTGCAGAATTCACCACAAGCTGTCTGAAGAGCCCTTGGCCCCTGGGCTTTAGGTGCGCATCAGCAAGGCCTGACAGAAACCCCCGTAGGCTAATGGTGTCTCCAGATATTGCCCTGGGCCAGAGGGGAGCCCACTGCCCTGAAAAGTAAGTCTCAGGCCTGGCAGAATTCACTACAAGCTGACTGAAAAGCCCTTGGCCCTTGGGCTTTAGGTGCACATCAGCATGGCCTGGCAGAAACCCCTGCGGGCTAATGGTGTTGGTAGCCACAGGGAGAGGCTCCTCTACCTGTGAAAGGAGGAGGGAAGAGTGGGAATGACTTTGTATTGTGGTTTAAGTGCCAGCTTAGCCATAGCAGAAGAGAACATCAAGTAAATTTCTAATATTATTGACTCTAATCCTTGACTCTCAGATAGCATATCTGGGCCCACCCAGGGCCAGGGGCAGCTCACCACCCTGAAAGGAAGAACACACAACTTGACTGGCTTCACCACCTGCTGATCATAGAGCCCTAGGGCCTTGAGTAAACATAGGTAGTAGTCAAGTAGTGGTTACAGCAAACCTTAAGCAAGACCCAGTGCTGTGCTGGCTTCAGAACCAACCCAGTGAAGTCCCAGTGGTGGTGGCCACAGGGGAGCTTACATCACCACACCCCCAGTACCAGGTGGCTCAGAACAAAAGAGAAACTCCATTTGTTTGGGAGAAAGTAAGGAAAAGAACAAGTAACTCTGCCTGGTAATCCACAGAATTATTCTGGATTTTACCTATGACCACCAAAGTGGTGCCTCTATGGGTCTGACAAACCCACAGTGTTATTGGGCTTGGGGTCCAAGTCCCTTTGAAAACCTGGAAAGCCTTCCCAAGAAGGATGGGTACAAATAAGCCCTTATTGTGAAGACTACAACAAATATCTACCTCTTCAATACCCAGACACTGACAAACTTCAACAAGCATCAAGACCACAAAGGAAAACATGATGTCACCAAGTGAACTAAATAAGGTGCTAGGGACCAATCCTGGAGAAACAGAAATATGTGACCTTTCAAACAGAGAATTCAAAATAGCTGTTTTGTGGAAATTCAAAGAAATTCAAGATAACACAGAAGGAATTCAGAATTCTATCAGATAAATTGAACAAAGAGATTGAAATAATTAAAAATAATCAAGTAGAAATTCTAGAGTTGAAAAATGCAACTGATATACTGAAGAATGCATCAGGGTCTCTTAACAGCAGAATTGATAAAGCAGAAGAAAGAATTAGTGAGCTTGAAGATAAAAGATAGTCTATTTCAAAATACACAGTCAGAGGAGACCAAAGAAAAAAGAATTAAAAGAATGAATCACACCTAAGAGATCTAGAAAACAGCTTAAAGAGGGCAAATCTAACAGTTACTGTCCTTAAGGAGGAGATAGAGAAAGAGATGGGGTAGAAAGTATATTCAAAGGGATATCAGAGAACTTTCCAAACCTAGAGAAAGATATCAACATTCAAGTACAAGAAGGTTATAAAACACCAGGCAGATTTAACCCAAAGAAGACTACCTCAAGGCATTTACTAATCAAACTCCCAAAGGTCAAGGATAAAAAAGGGATCTAAAAGCAGCAGGAGAAAAGAAACAAATAATATACAGTAGAACTCCAATACAGCTGGCAGCAGACTTTTCAGTGGAAACCTTACAGGCCGGGAGAGAATGGCATAACATATTTAAAGTGCTGAAGGAAAAAAAATTTTACCCTAGAACAATATATCCAGCAAAAATATTCTTCAAGCATGAAAGAAAATAAAGACCTTCCCAGACAAAAAAAGCTGAGGAATTTCATCAACATCAGACCTGTGCCTACCAGAAATGCTAAAGGGAGTTCTTTAATCTGAAAGAAAATGCTGTTAATTGAACAGGAAGAAATCATCTGAAGGTACAGAACTCACTGGTAATAGTAAACATACAGAAAAACATAGAATATTATAATTCTGTAATTGTAATGCATAAACTGCTCTTACTGTGAGTAGAAAGACTAAATGAACCAATCAAAAATAATAACTACAACAACTTTTCAAGACATCGACAGGACAGTAAGACATAAGAGAAACAACAAAAAGTTTAAAAAGCAGGGGAACAAAGCTTAAGTATAGAGTTTTCATTACTTTTCTTTTTGCATGTTTGTTTCTTTGTTTATGCAATCAGTGTTAAGTTGTCATCCATTTAAAATAATGGGTTAACACATCTACAGCCATCTGATCTTTGACAAACCTGACAAAAACAAGAAATGGGGAAAGGATTCCCTATTTAATAAATGGTGCTGGGAAAATTGGCTAGCCATAGTAGAAAGCTGAAACTGGATCCTTTCCTTACTCCTTATACGAAAATTAATTCAAGATGGATTAGAGACTTAAATGTTAGACCTAAAACCATAAA
>NW_016815143.1:131357-146043 GCF_001698545.2 Rhinopithecus bieti
GGGATAGCATTAGGAGATATACCTAATGTAAATGATGAGTTAATGGGTGCAGCACACCAACATGGCTCATGTATACATATGTAACAAACCTGCACATTGTGCACATGTACCCTAGAACTTAAAGTATAATAATAAATTAATTAATTAATTAATTAATTAAAAATAAAATAAAATAATGTGTTATGACATAGTATTTGCAAGCTTCATGGTAACCTCAAATAAGAAAACATACAACAGATACAACAAAAGCAAGAAATTAAATCATACCACCAGAAACAATCACCTTCATTAAAAGAAAGACAGGAAGGAAAGAAGAAAGAGAAGACCACAAAATAACTAGCAGATAAATAACAAAAATCAGTAGCACTTATAAATGCCAACAGTGAACAATCTGAAAAAGACATGAAGAAAGTAATCCCATTCACAATAGCCACAAATAAAGTTAAATATCGAGAAATTAACTTAATCAAAGAAGTGAAAGATCTCTACAATGAAAACTATAAAACACTGATGAAAGAAATTGAATAGGACATCACAAAATGTAAAGATATTCCATGTTCATGGATTGGAGGTATAAACATTGTTAAAATGTCCATACTACCCAAAGCAATCTACAGATTTAATGCAATCCCTGTCAAAATACCAATGACATTCTTAACAGAAATAGAAAAAACAACCCTAAAATTTATATAGAACCACAAAAGACCCAGAATAGCCAAAGCTATCCTAAGCAAAAAGAACAAAATTGGAGGAATCATATTACCTGACTTCAAATTACACTACAGAGCTATAGTAACTAAAACACTATAGTACTGGCATAGAAACAGATGTGTAGCCCAATGGAACAGCATACAGAACCCAGAAACAAATCCACACACTTACAACTAACTAATTTTTGACAAAGGTGCCAAGAACATACATTGAGGAAAAGACAGTCTTCAATAAATGGTGCTGGGAAAACTGGATATCCATAGGCAGAAGGATAAACTAGACCCGTGTCTCGCACCATATACAAAAATCAAATCAAAATAGATTAAAGATTTAAATCTAAGACCTCAAACTATAAAACTACTACAAGAAAACATTGGGGGAAATCTCCAGGACATTGGTCTGGGCACAGATTTCTTGAGTAATACCCCACAGGCACAGGCAACCAAAGCAAAAATAGACAAATGGGATCGCATCAAGTTAAGCTTCTGCAGAGCAAAGGAAACAATCAGCAAAGTGAAGAGACAACCCATAGAATGGGGGAAAATATTTGCAAACTACCCATCTAACAGGGGATTAATAACCAGAATATATAAGGTGCTCAAACAAGTCTATAGGAAAAAATATACTAATCCAACCAAAAAATACCAAAAGATTTGGACAGTCATTTCTCAAAAGAAGACACAAATGGCAAGGAGGCGTATGAAAAGGTGCTCAACATCATTGGTCATCAGAGAACTGCAAATGAAAACTACAATGAAATATCGTCTCACCCCAGTTAAAATGGCTTATAGCCAAAAGACAATAACAAATTCTGGCAAGGACGTGGAGAAAAGGGAATCTTTGTACACTGTTGGTGGGATTATAAACTAGTACAACCACTATGGAGAACAGTTTAGATGTTCCTGGAAAAAACAAAAATAGAGCTACCATATGATCCAGCAATCCTACTGCTGGGTATATACCTCAAACAAAGGAAATCAGTAAGTAAAAAAGATATCAACATTCCTATGTTTGTTGCAGCACTGTTCACAGTAGCCAAAATTTGGAACCAACTTAAATGTCCATCAACAGATGAATGGATAAAGAAAATGTAGTACTACCCCAAACTATAAAAACCCTAGAAGAAAATCTAGGCAATGCTATTGAGGACATAAACACAGGCAAAGACTTCATGACAAAAACATCAAAAGCAATTTCAACAAAAGCAAACATTGACAAATGGGATCTAATTAAACTAAAGAGCTTCTGCATAGGAAAAGAAACTATCATCAAAGTGAACAGACAGCCTACGGAATGGAAGAAAATTTTTGCAACCTATCTATCTGACAAAGGTCTAATATCCAGAATCTACAAGGAACTCAAACAAATTTATAAGAAAAAACCAACCCCATTAAAAGTGGGCAAAAGACATGAACAGCNTATTAAAAGTCAAGAAATCACAGATACTGGCGAGGCTGTGGAGGAATAAGAATACTTTTACACTGTTGGTGGGAATATAAATTAGTTCAACCATTTCGAAAGACAGTGTGGCGATTTCTCAAAGACCTAGAACCAGAAATACCATTTGACCCAGCAATTTCATTACTGGGTATATACCCAAAGGAATAGAAATCATTCTACTATTATAATCTTTATGATGTTACAATATTATAAAGACACATGCACGCATATGTTCATTGCAGCACTATTCACAATAGCAAAGACATGGAATCAACCCAAATGCCCATCAATGATAGACTGGATTATAAAAATGTACCATAGTGGTATATATACGCCATGGAATACTATGCAGCCATAAAAAGGAATGAGATCATGTCCTTTGCAGGGACATAGGTGGAGCTGGAAGCCATTTTCCTCAGCAAACTAACACAGGAACAGAAAACCAAAAGTTGCGTGTTCTCACTTATAAGTGGGAGCTAAACAATGAGAACGCATGGACACGGAGAGGAACAACACACACTAGGGCCTGTAGGGGGATGGGGAAAGGGAGAGCATCAAGAAAAATAGCTAAAGTATACTGGACTTAATACCTAAGTGATGGGTTTATAGGTGCAGCAAACCACCATGGCACATGTTTACCAATGTAACAAACCTGCACATCCTGCACATATATCCCAAAAGTTAAAATTTAATTTAACTTAATTTTAAAAAGAAAAGAAAATGTAGTACTTATACACAGTGGAGTACTATTCAGCCATGAAAAAGAATGAGATCCTGCCATTTGCAACAACATGGATGGAACTGGAGGTCATTATGTTAAGTGAAATAAGCCAGGCACAGAAAGACAAACATCACATGTTCTCACTTATTTGTGGGATCTAAAAATCAAAACAATTGAACTCAAGGACATAGAGAATAGGAAGATGGCTACCAGAGGCTGGGAAGGGTAGTGGGGGGTTAAGGGAAAAATGAGGATGGTTAATGGGTACCAAAAAACTAGTTAGAAAGAGTAAGACCTAGTATTTGATAGCACAACAGGATGACTATAGTCAAAATAATTTAATTGTATATTTTAAAATCTCTAAAAGAGTATAACTGGGTTGTTTGCAACACGAAGGACAAATGCTTAAGAGAATGGATAGCCAATTTTCTACACATTGCATGCCTATGTGTAAAATATCTCTTGTACCCCATAAATATATACACCTATTATATACCCACAAAATTAAAAGTAAAAAACACAGAACAGAAATTTTAAAACTCATCTATAATTCTACAATGTAATTCTGTTCATATTTTAGAATGAAATCCTTATGAGTACATCCTTGTGCATCTGTATTTTCCTTGAAGTGAAACTCCTAAGTTAAAGGGCTATAGTTTCCGTAATAACTATTTGTACTTAGTTAACTGTCTGTGTCCTTAGCCCATTTTTCTGTTCTTTATCTTCTTTTTTAATGAGGATGTATTATATATTAAGTATCTTTTCAAATATGTTCCTTTTTTATTCATCTAGAATTTATTTATTTATTTTGGTAATAAAATATGAAATGCAATCTAAAATATTGCATTATTATTTTTTCTTCTAAACAGTGAAACTGTTTTCCCCCTCAGCATTTATCAAATATGAAACTCCTACTTTTAAAAACATTACATTGTTTAATCTCATAACCCTATGAGTAGTACTTTAGTACTCAACTTTACAGATAAGAAAATGGAGGCGTAGAGAGGGTGCAATAGTTTGGTAAGGAGTGGGAACCAGACTTTGTTTAGAAGCTGTCAATAAAACATGTTCATATTAACATCAATTTGAGAAGATCACTTTATCTATCCTCTCATCAACTGAATTTCCATTAAATGAGCTGAGCAATCTCTGTCTCCCAGAGTCCCTACTTCCTAAGGACAGGCAGTGCCAGCAGCTGATACCCGCATGGCTCCTCTTCTCTGAGAAGACAATTTAAAATGTCAAATATATAATTTATCAAAAAAAATGTGAGAAGGAGGAAATTGAATTTCTATCTTTCTCTGTATTTTACTTTTTCAACTAAAAACTTGTAAATCATAATGAAGGAAACAAAAGCAGAAAAAAAGTGAAACTTGTAATGATGATATTCAATTGCTAAATTATTAAAAACAAAATCAAACAATTGCATCCGGAAACAGAAGGGGTACAGTTCAAATCTTTTAGAGTCTGCCAAGAAGACCTCTCTGACTCCTTCCGAAGTTCTATTGTTCTATTATCCTTTCTTCCTAGGGATTTATTTTTGTATTATCTCAAACTTTTCTCAGCACTACTGCCCTGATCTAAAATTTTCAGTGATTCCTTTTGGCAATGAAATAATGTCCAAACATCTTTAATTGTCCTTCAAGGCCATTCACGATGTAGCCCCAACCTGCCTTTCAATCAGATTCTGCATCCTTCTTCAGGAGCAGGACCTATGCCGTATGTTACTTTTTCTAAGAGGTGTCTTTTTGTATTCTTCTGTGTTTAATACAAAAAAGAGATCAAGAGAATTTTAGAACTCGGACCTTAAGGCTTATCTAGCCAAACCTGGACATTTTAAGGAAGAAACTGGCACCAGACAGTGTAACTTGCTCTAGATCATATAACAAGATAGAGGTCACAATGCAGACCCCTACTTTTACATAATAACTATTTGTATTGGCTGGATGTCCTGGAAGATTAATTTTTTTAAGACTAAACAATAACTATTTGTACTTGGTGAACTGCCTGTGTCCTTAGTCCATTTTTCTATTTTTTATCTTCTCTTTTAATGAAGATGTATTATATATTATCTTTGAAGAGCTTTGGTTTTTCTTCTCTTGGATCAGCCACCTCCTGAGCATTAAACTGCGTTTGGCAAATACTTGTTGGATGTGTTGTATAATTTGAGTGTATTTAATGCATTCTGTTGACTTGGCAGGAGTTGCATTTTTGTTGTGAATGAGTGAAATGAGCCACATGCGCATCGGTTGAGCAATTCCACAATTCCAAGGCAGTAAAAACACGACGGAAGACTAGATGGAGAAATCTGTGTATCATGTAGTCAGCTGTCCATTAGCCGTTGGAAGCCATGGGGAGGAAGGGACTCAGCAGGAGGGCTGGTGCATTTCAGCCCCACAGAGCTTGTCCCCTCAGCCCCCATTAGGAATGAGCTAAAGCCTTGTATGGCAAGGTCTGTCAGCAAAGGGTTAACATTTTCACTGCCTGATCCTGGTTATTATTAGACCACATTAGAATTCCCAATCATTAGAATTTGAGGAGACTTGAGAGATTCTTCTTTTTTAGGTGAGGAAACGAAGGCCCAACAACATAGGATCTGGTATATAGGATTCCTTCATGGAAAAAAAAAATCACCAAGAAACCCCATGAATTACCTCAGCAGTGTTTTTTGTTTCATTTTGTTTTGTTTTTGTTTTAGAGACAAAGTCTTGGTCTGTCACCCAGGATGGGGTATAGTGGTATGATCATAGCTCACTGCAGTCTCAAACTCCCAGGCTCAAGCAATCCTCCCACCTCAGCCTCCCAAGTAGCTGGGACCACAGGCACATGCCACCAAACCTGGCTAATTTTTAATTTTTTTTTTTTTTAAGATATAGGGTCTCGCCACGTTGGCCAGGCTGATCTCAAACTCCTGAGCTCAAGCAATCCTTTTGCCTTGGCCTCCCAAAGTACTGGGATTACAGGCATGAACTACCATGACCGGCCTCAGTAGTGGTTTTTAAACTGTGTCCTACAGGAGTGTTCTGGGCCCCCTTCAGGTCTATTGCCCACAGCTAAAGAGATTCTGTGTGGCTAGGGCTGTATCTCCCCATACTCCCATTTCCATATCAACCAGAGCAGCAGCTGGAGGTTCACAACTAGATTTCATAAGGCAAAAAAATCAAGACTCTGCATATAAAAACCATTATCTTGGTTTAGGGCAAGGAACTCAGGTACTAGAAGATTAACGGGAAACTCCACATCTCTCTCCCAGTCTCCTGTGGTCTATTATGTTGGGAGACCCCACATACACACACACAAATTTACAGCCCACTCATCTTACAGACATGGAATGCCTTGGTTGGGGTGGGAGATGGAGAGGAATTGTATCTTGTTGTTTTTAGTCTCAATGTCAATACTTCAACTTCCAGATGGGTTTGTTCATTTCTAAAGCAGTCATCTTATGATCTCAATGGTGTTGCCAGTACTAAAGGCATTTCTGGAACACCTCTTTTTGAAACTGCCTTCAAATTGCAAAGCATAATTTTTCCAAGTGTTTACAACTGCAGCAAAGGTATGTCTTTTGAGTGTGAATTTTCATTTCAGGAACCATTCAGTTATGTTTGGAGTCATATGTGGTGAATAAGGTAGGGAACCCAAAGGTCAGATACAATGTGGCCCCTAAACAGGCTGTCATTGAAAGCAATGGCTGACTTCTTTGTGTATTTCTGAAAACAACCCTAAAAGGAACACTAGGAAGGCTTTATGATCTGGCTACAGCTTCTGAAAATAAAGGGAGTCTCTTCATCAGACCAGCTTTAAAGATTAGCACTTGATACACATGAAAAACATCTTGGCATAAGGGAAAGAGCAACTCATTTGAAGCTCAAGAAACCTGAGTTGGAATCCCATCTCCATCACTTTTCATCTGCAGGAGACCTGGAAGATTAGCTTAACATGTCTGAAAACTTGGTGTCCTCACCTGTAAATTGTTTTCGGTAATTCTCACCTTTCAGGATTGCTAGGAAAAATGGACATACTGTGTGTAAAGCATCCGGCTCGGTTATTGGTCATAGCATACATTCAATAAATGGTAAATATTATCATTACTGTTATGGTTAAGTCTCTCTAAAATTACCTGTAGTTTGCAGTTATAGGTTTTTTGTTTGTGTGTGTGTGTGTGTGTGTGTGTTTTACAGTAACTAACCTTAGAGACAACAGTTATGTTTTTATTAGACTCATGCCTCCATGAAAGCAGAGGCTTTTGGCAAATATGTGAGATGTAAAAAAAGCAAAGTGGATTTCTTGACAATTCCCTTCTACCCTCCCTTTTTTATCTGCTTCTCCTTCTCCATAACTTTGCATACCATTTAGTTTCTTAATGATTAACATGTGCTCCATTTAGAATGAGCTTATTTGTTTTTCAGGTGAGACTACAGCCAGAACTTATCTGCTTTGCCCAAGACCACACACCCAAGTTTGATGATCCTAAGTGCATCATCAATGTTGTCTAATTCCACATAAGGGATCTTGCCATTTTACCACCCACTGCCTTTCCTACCAAGGTATTTCAGGGAGCTAACATTCACTGAGTATCTACTTTGTACACTTAACCAAAGCCATTCCATTCTCACACTCACAACCCTAAAAATGTAGGTATGATCACTATTCTCACTCTACAAAGGAAAAGGCTGACATTCAGAAAAAGCAAGCAATTTGCCCAAGGACACACAGTGGCCATGTTAGATGATATATTTGTTCAAACAGAAAAGTCTTCAGAGTCACAGGAATCAAAATATGAAGGTGGGATAACATCTATTCCCCCATCCCCACCAATGACTGCCCAGCTTGGGTTCCTGCCAGGAACGCCCCCCCTTTCAGTCTTTTCCAGAACCAGATCTCAAGTCATAACTGGAGGGGAAAGAGCCACTGAATAATATGATGACCCCTATGCTAGTCAGCTAAGTCTAAAGCCTGAACTCTTTTAGAGAGGGTTTGTTCCCCTAAGTTACTCTGTGACATCAGGACCAGATACTCCATCCCCAGCATCCAGATGCCTGATGTCAGAGGCACCAACGTTTTGAAGAAACACAAAATGATCAAGGATTAGGTGCACCACTCTGATTGTTTGGCCTTTGGCCTGCTCTTCATTAAAACAAGAGTCTGGACTAGAATTTCCTCCAGCTCTAACATAGAAAAAATAATGCCACCATATGTAGGATGTCAGGAGATAGGGACTCTGAAATCAGACAGGTCTATTTAGGAAACTTTACTTTGCTATCTTCTGGCCTTATGATTTAAGGGGAGGGACTTATTTTACAAGCCTCAGTTTCCTCCTCTGTATAAGAGAGATTACGTGAACCAATAGGCACATAGCAATGGCTAGCACATAAAAGCACTTTAAAATGTTAACCAATGTACTTTTTCCATTAAAATTTAAGGAACACTCAAGGATACATTTACTCCAAAAAGTCTCTCCTGCTGCCTCAATATAGCAGAATTTTCCTTTCCTATCTGATTTCTAGTTTCACTAGTGGACCACAGTGCTTTGGTGCTGCCCCTGAGAGGCACAGAATAAATGTCACACTTGCTTGGCAATGACTCTCCCACTTGAAACAGTTGATCCCACTGCACATCTCAGTTAGATTAAGTTTCTGTAAACACTGCTCCCCTCACCTGGGCATGGTGGCTCATGCCTGTAATCCCAACATTTTGGGAAGCCGAGGTAGGGGAATCACTTGAGCCCAGGAGTTCAAGGACAGCCTAAGCAACACAGTGAGACCCTGTCGCTACAAAAAAAATAGGAAAAATTAGCTGGGCATGGTGGCATGCACCTACAGTCCCAGCTACTTGGGAGACTGAGCCCTGGGTAGGTCAAGATTGCAGTGAGCTGTGATCGCACCACTACACTCCAGCAAGGCGACAGAGTGATAGCCTGTCTCAAAAACAAACAAGAAAAAGAAAAACCACACTGGTCCCCTCATGGCACTCTTGCTTCAAATCTTTCAACCTTTTCTGTTTGGTTTTGGAGGCTTCCACTGTCTGACTTTTCCTCTCTCTAATCCTATCATTTGTGAAAGATCCAGCTCAATTTCTACCCCTCTTTAAGGCCTTTCCAAACTTTTGTTGGACTTGTCTATGAATTCATATGATACTTAGCATCAACGCCATAACTGCTGCCTTGCTCTTGCTCACCTTAAACAGAATAGTAAACACCCCCATGCTAGATCTTGAAGATTTTTACAGATAGGCACAATGTCCTATAAACGTATATACCCATCTACCAGCCAGTACAGAACTGAGCACACAGAGAACGAGCAATATAGATTTCATTGATTGAGCAATTTGTTGTTTTTCCCTCTCTGGCCTCAGTGATTTCATACATAAAATGACAGGACTGTGAACAACATCTTCCTCCAAACTTGATGCTCAATGGAGCTATGATTAAAAGCCCCAAACTTTTATCAGAAAATGATAATAAACCTTAGCCATTGGTGTAAATTGAAAGGATCATGTACTGAGCCACAATGTTGTTGATTTCATAATATTTCCCATCCCTCTGGAAACTCCAGAAAACTAAGTTACTATTCCGCCTTCCACCAAAAGTAAGAAAAATCAGGACCACTGAGATGAAACATCACACCACCCAGTTGAGAAGGTGACCTCAGGAAGTTTCTCCAGAATTCAGTACAAACATTTCAGATTTAATACTTTGCTAATGGGACATTATTGCTTTTCACACAATGAGCGATGTAATGATGAATTACAGCTGCAGGACTGACTGCCCTCTGCTCAAACCCTTTCAGAAGGAGTACTGTGGGGCCTCCTTCTGGTCACAATGTAGGATATTGGAATTCATTCCTAGAGTTTGAGGACACCTGTTGAGACAAAGAGAAGGAGAGAGAGAGCAGGAGAGAGACAGACAGAGAGAGAGAGAGAGAAGGAAAGAGAGAGAAACAGAGAAAGAGAGAAACAGAGAAGGAGAGAGAGAGAAAAAAACAAAGAAAGAAAGAAAAAAGAAAGAAAGAGACGAAGAAAGAAAGAAAGAAGAAAAAGAAAGCAAGAAAGCAAGCAAGAAAGAAAGGGGCAGAAAGAAAAGAAAATGGAAAGAAAGAAGAGAAAGAGGAATGGAGGCAGACACCTTCCATCTGCATTGCCCCAAGCGCTTATCATTGGTTTGGACACAGAGCAAGCATAAGTGTTTATTAAGGCTTGGCCACTGAGGGCAGAGAGAAGTGAACTGGAGATGGAGACAGAGGGCAGGATGCAGGAGGATGCAGCAGGACAAAGAAAATTAACTTATTCCTTTCTTAAATTTAGCCCCAAGACGGCTCCACTAACTTAAACCTACTTCAGTCTTATCATGAGAAATTTATATTTCATTCTAATCATGACAGACCATTATACAAACTCAAATTGAGGGACTGCCTACAAAACACCTGACCACTAAAATGTCAAGGTCATGGAAAACAAGAAAAGACCAAGGAGCTGTCACAGACTGGAGACATGACATGACTAAAACGACAAATACCATGTGGAATCCTGAATGGATCCTGGAAAAACTGATGAAATCTGAATAACTTTTATGGTTTGGTTAATAATATTGTATCGAGATTAATGCCTTACTTTTGATAAATATTTTCTGGTTATGTAAGATAAGGTTTTCTTCTAGACCTTCTCTTCCCTGCCAGCTTCTACATTCCTCTGAGAGCTCAACAGTGACTCTTAGAGGCCTGTAGCCGCAATAACAGCAAATCAGTTCAACAATCTGAAAGAATGAGCCATTTGGACCTGCATTTTCCAAATTATTGAAACAAACTCTTTTGGCAGGCACTATTTTTAGAAAAGTAGTATCCATTTCTCTGCCATCTTTATAGAGCATGGAAATCACCACTTAATTATTCGTTGTCCATATCTATTAGTATAAACATCTGCTTTTGGGCCAGGTGGAATGTCTCACACCTGCAATCCCAGCACTTTGGGAGGCTGAGGTGGAGGATCACTTAAGACCAGGAGTTCAACACTAGCCTGAGCAACATAGCAAGACCTCATCTCTACAAAAAAAAAATAATTTAAAAAATTATCCAGGCATGGTGGCACATGCCTGTAGTCCCAGCTACTTGGGAAGCTGTGGCTGCAGTGAGCTATGATCACAGCACTGTACTCCAGCCTGAATGACACAGCGAAACCCTGTCTCTAAAACAATTATTAAATAAAATGTAAAACATCTGTGTTTGTACAATATATAAATAAAAGAGATCTTGGACTGGTCTGTGGAGACAGCTAATTGTACTGCTGGGTATTTTGGTCCTGTTCTGTGGGGCTTCACTGTCTCCTCTCCCCGTTAGGCTACCCTAGGTCCTTCAGAGGGAGAAGGGAGCACATCAACCAGGTGACTTTGAGGAGGAATAGTAGCTGGGGACAGTCTGGTCCTCAAAGCATCCTCACAAATCACCAGAGCATACATAAGTCCTTTACATCAGGGGTCCCCAACTCCCGGGGCCCCAGACCAGTAGTTCTTGGCCTGTTAGGGACCAGGCTGCACAGCAGGAGGTGAGCAGCGGACAAGCAAGCATTATCGCCTGAGCTCTGCCTCCTGTCAGATCAGTGGAGGCATTCGATTTTCATAGGAGCACGAACGCTATTGTGAACGGTGCATGTGAGGAATCTAGGTTGCCTGCTCCTTATGAGAATCTAACTAATGCCTGATGAGCTGAGGTGGAACAGTTTCATCCCCAAACCATCCTTCATCCCCAAACCATCCTCCATCCTTGCCCCATACATGGAAAAAATGTCTTCCACAAAACCCGTCCCCGGTGTAAAAAAGGTTGGGGACCCACTGCTTTGCAACACTCTCTGGGTTTTCTGAGATGATGTCATCATCATCATCATCATCGTCATCAGTGTTCTTGGTAGTGACTAGGGTCCACCCTGCAGCGGGCACATTTTTGCCCAAGAAAGCCAGTGACAAAGCAGCACTGAGGGCCAGAAGTCTATGATACGACAGCACCAGCTGTCATCTGTGAGGCATCCTGATATGTTTGTGTGTCACTGAAATTCAGGGGTCACTGGAGCCAAAGCTTCAGTGGGTAAAATGACCAGAGCACAATGATCCCAGTACGTTCTCTCATTGATGCCCATGGATACCACATGCATTCCTGCTCTGTGCCACACTCCTCCCTCAGACTTGGTAAATTTATTTGTCTCTAAAAAGAAGGGCTGAATACTCAGTCTTGAGGATCACTTCCAGATCTAACGTTCTAGGACTCAACTCATTGAAATATTTATTTTCTGTTACATAAAATCCTCCAATGCCATCAAAGAATAATCATCACCACCACATGGTGCAAATATCAGCTTTATCAATCAGGCACAATCCTTTCTTTGCAAAATAGTTCATTCCCCCAGATCTCACAGGCCACACCTTGAAGAGCTTAACATTGGGAGAAAGTATCAACTTAAGTCAACAGCATAAATGGCTCTCTGTGCAACAAACCGTTGGGCAACCCCAAAACCTCCTCTTGTGGAAGCAAATATGAGCTGTCATCCTCGAGTGCCCATCCAGAGAAGGGCAGCTGATGCTATTCAATGGGCCCCAGATGGAAATGTGCCTGAGCTGCAGACTTTGGGGGAATACTTGAATAAGGTCAGTGAATTTTTGTCCTTCCCCTCATAGATAGCTTGACTTGTTTGTCATGTTTCTATATGTAAGCAAAGCCAGATGAAGAAATACAGACGCTCCACTATACAAGCTCTGTAACCTACACATCCAAATTGAGTAAAACCAAAGACTGCAGCTGGGGCTTCCAGGAAGCTGCAGGAAGAAGTAAGCAAGCAGGACCTCAGCAGGCAAATTTGCTGGGGTCAGGAGCACAGGCTTGAGATGGGGCATCCCCAGCCCCCACCTCACTAAGAGACACCAAGTCCAGGAGATCTTAGGGCTGTGCTTCTCAGCACCACGTGGTTGACTCAACTCCTTTGCCCTGGCTCCAATGCCACCACATTAGTAGCCCACATCCATGTGACACTGAGGCAGAGAGATGGAATGTAAAGGGTGTGGGATTTGGATACAGACAGACCTGGATTTGCATTTTAACTCTGCCATGTATGCGCTGCTGCTCTTTATGCAAGTTACTGAACAGCTCTGTGCCTCGGTCTCCTCATTAAAATGAAGATGATAGTTCTACTCTGCCACAGGGTTATTGGGAGGATTAAAGATAAGGCACACAAAGCTCTCAATAACCGTGCGTAGGACACAGTAGTCATAGCAACCAATAAATGGTAGCTGTTTTTCTCTGTTCTGTGTGAAAAAAGCTGGACACAAAAGGTCACATATTGTATGATTTCATTTATATGAAATGTCCAGAACAGATAAATTCATAGAGACAGAAAGTAGATTAGTGGTTGCCAAGGCCTGCGGGGAGGAAGGAGTGGAGGGTGACTGCTAATGGATACAGGGTTTCTTTTAGGGGTGATGAAAATGTTCTAAAATTAGACAGTGGTGATGGCTGTGCAGCAGAGTGGACATACAAAAATCACTGAATTGTACAAAGTATACAGTTGTAAATTTTATGGCGATGTGTATTATTTCTTAATCAAATAATTAAAATTATTAACAAAATAAGATATATGGTATGTGAATTATGTCTTAACTAGAATTTTTTTAAATACATGACCTATACCTCAATTTGTGAATATGAATAGAAATAAATATTTCTAAAATGTGGATAACAGTAGTACCTGACTCACAGACTTTTTGTGAAAATTTAATGAGTTGATTTTTAAAAAATATTTAGACTAATGCTGACACACTATAAAAGCTCAGTAAATGTCAGCTATAATTATTACTGTTATTGCCATTGTCATGATCATCATCATTTTCATCACAGGGAACGTAGTTTAATAGTCAAGATCAATGGAGTTTGAGTTAAACAGACCTGGTTTAAAATCTGACTTCATACCTGGCAGTATATATTATAATAGTTAATGATGTAGCTACTGGATTCAGACTATCTTCATCAAAATCCTCACTCCACCATTTACCATTTGATTTTAGGCAAGTCTTCATCTTCAACTCCTCTGTGCCTCAGTTTCTTCATTTGTAAAATGGGGGTGATAATAGTTTATACCTAATGTCATGCCATGAAAATCAAATGATGTATCCATTAGGATGCTGATATGATTTGGCTCTGTGTCCCCACCCAAATCTCATATTGAATTATAATTCTCAATATTAGGGGAGGGACCTGGTGGGAGGTGATTAGATAATGAGGGCAGATTTCCCCCTTGCTGTTCTCTTGATAGTGAGTAAGTTCTCATGAGATCTGATGGTTTAAAAGTGTGTAGTCCTTCCCCCTTCACTCTCTCCTCTTCCTGCTCTGCCATGTGAAGAAGGTGCTTGCTTCTCCTTCACCTTCTGCCATGATTGTAAGCTTCCTGAGGCCTTCCCGGCCATGCTTCCTGTCCAACCTGTGGAACTGTGAGTTCATTAAACCTCTTTTCTTCATAAATTACCCAGTCTCAGGTAGTTCTTTATAGTGTGAGAACAGACTAACACAGATGCTTTTGGCTTCAGGTTTCAGAAACCTGGCTCATTTTGTCTGAAACCAAATAGGAAGAAAAAGAAGGCATAAGAAAGAGAAAATAATTAATTGAGAAAACACAATACAAATCAAGAAGGGAAGCAGGAAGAAAAAAAAAGGAGAGAGAAAGATAGAGAGGGGTTTAGAGAGGTTTATTTTCAGTAGCCATTAGTTTTGGGATGCTTCCCAGAGACTTCTCTGCCCAAATTTTCTTCCTGGGTTTTCAAGATTCTTCTTCTTTTTTTTTTTTTTT
>NW_016815143.1:146336-158360 GCF_001698545.2 Rhinopithecus bieti
GGGGTTTCACCATGTTAGCCAGGATGGTCTCGATCTCCTGACCTCGTGATCCGCCCGTCTCGGCCTCCCAAAGTGCTGGGATTACAGGCTTGAGCCACCACGCCCGGCCTTCTTCTTATGTTTTTAGTGTAAACTGCTTCAAACTCTTTTGGTAATAGGCAGGCACTAAATAAAACAATACTACATTGACTTATAGGCTTGTCATTATTTCTGCTCTCTAGGAGTATAAATCTCATGGAGAAGACTGTGCAAAATTATTATTATTATTATTATTTGTTTGAGACAGAGTTTCGCTTTTGTTGCCCAGGCTGGAGTGCAATGGCGTGATCTCGGCTCACTGCAACCTCCACCTCCTGGGTTCAAGTGATTCTCCTGCTTCAGCCTACCAAGTAGCTAAAACTATAGGCATGCGCCACCATGCCCAGCTAATTTGTATTTTTAGTAGAGAAGGGGTTTCGCCATTTTGCATAGGCTGGTCTCAAACTCCTGCTTCAGCCTCCCAAGTAGCTGGGATTACAGGCGCCCACCACCACACCCAGCTAATTTTTTTTGTATTTTTAGTAGAGACAGGGTTTCATCATGTTGGCCAGGCTGGTCTCAAACTCCTGACCTCAGGTGAGCCACCCGCCTCAGCCTCCCAAAGTGTTGGGATTACAGACATGAGCCACCGCAGCTGGCACAAAATATTTTAACAATGTAACATTTCTGCCCAGTCAATGGGATCATTTGGAAAGGCATTTTGCTTCTTTTTTTTTTTTTCGTAAGCAACAGGGTCTTGCTCTGTCACCCAAGCTAGAGCACAATGGTACGATCATAGCTCACTGCAGCCTCAACCTCTTGGGCTCAAGGAATTCTCCCACCTCGGCCTCCCAAGTAACTGGGAGTACAGGCACATGCCACCAAGCCTAGCTAATTTTTCTATTTTTTGTAGAGATGGGATCTCACTGTGCTGTCCAGGCTGGTCTCAAACGCTTGGCCTCAAGCCATCCTCCCACGTTGGCCTCAAACCATCCTCCCACCTTGGCCTCCCAGAGTGCTGGGATTACAGGTGTGAGCCACATCATCCAGCATAGAATGGCATTTTGAATAGGCCAATATGTGCCGACATATGCCCTAAAAGGTTTGGTTTCATTGAAGTAACAGCAGGAAGCCAGAAACCAAAGCCTTGAATCAGAGATGAGATTCCATCTCTGGGCCTTTCATAATCATCCATGGCTTCAAATTCCCCATCCTCTAAGTATGAAATAACATCTTATCACCCTACTTATGATTATAGAATGAAAGATTGGATAGGTCTTTGGGAAAGATGAACTTATTTTCCAGATATGCAGACAGGGACCCTGAAACTCAGTGAGGGCAGCAGACCAGCTGGGTTCCAACAGGGTTCAACCTACTTTCTAGCCTTGTGTTCTACTGTGATATAATACAGACTGATGAATTTGTTTCTCTTTGTCTCTTTCTGACCATCACAGCAACTGATATCTACACGAGAGAAGAATATACATGCTGAAAGAACAGGATCACCTGGAGATATGTACCAATTCTGTGTCCCAATGAGAAATTTACAAATATCTGTATAGTTCTTAATGTAGAGATTGGTCCTTATCTAACAACGGAAGTTCAAGTTTCTAACTGCTTTCCTTTTGGCCTAATTTGATAAGGATCAGATTAGCAAATCAGAGTAAAGGTGAGATGGGGATGTAAATATTCATTGGCCTCTGACATTTCTAAGCAAGAAAGCCAAGGATTTCTACCAAGCCTGGAGACTGTTTCTCTTAAGATGCCAGGAGGAAGTGCTAGTCCAGGCTCCAAGAAACACTGACCCATGTGCCATTTTGAAAAGCCCATCAGATCTATACGATCACAGTAAGAGAAGAACGTTTATTTCTATCCCCTTTGGCCACTGCCTGATTTCCATTCAACCTAGAAAGAGGTTAAAATATATATATATAGCCTATGCTGTGATTTCACTGCATTGAGTATGATAGCTTTCACAGGAGTCTTTACCTCATTAAAATGGGTCGGGTAAGGATTTAAATTAGCCCATCTTTCCTCTCTATCACACATTCATTTCAACACTGTAATGAGTATTTCATAAAGGTTTTATAATTCTCAGTGGTATGGTGAATAGCCTTTGGCCTTTAAACATTTTTTTCTGTCATTTTAAATCAAATGACAGAAAAAAAATGTTTCTTCAGGCAGAAAAAATGAAGATTCTATTTCTGTTCCTAGATTTAGTTATTAGTCACCTGGTTTCACATTAAACTTTGATGATAAATTATTCAATAGCCATGATATCAGAGGTTCTGCTGGCCAGAACAAATTGCCAGTAACTACCCGCATGACTAAGAGAAAGCACTGCCTCTAATTTCCCCTTTCTTTTGCCCAGGAGATTGTGGTTGCAATCTCCCAATCCTGCTGGCTCCAATACCTGCCTGCCTGCCTTTTTTTCTTCCTTCCTTCCTAACCAAGTTCTATCTTCCGTAATAAGAATACACTAGTATTCCATTAGGAGAGACAGACAGACAGAGAGAGAGAGATAGAAAGAGAAAGAGAGAGAGAAAGGTTACCAGATTAAAGTTTTTATCAGACGATATCTCCCAAGCAACCTAAAGCATTTAGTCTCAGTCCCTTCCTCACATCTCCAAAGGGCCAGGAGGGAAGGAAGCCCTTCCTAGAGCATATTGTGGAACTGGGCCAGCCCAATGCACTTTTAATTCCTCAGGAATAGCATCACTGTCCCCATTGTTTCCCTGGGAGGTCATTCTACTGCCTATAGCTTCCACTCTACTATGGAAATAATTGTTTCTCCACCAAATGAATAAGTTGAAACCCTAATCCCCAATGTGACTGTATTTGGAGACAGGGTTTACAAGGAGGTAACTAAGGTTAAATGAAGTCATACAGTTATTTCACCTTAATTAAATCAGGGTGGGTCCTTAAAAGAAGAGATAACAGAGCTCTTCTTCTTGCTCTTCTTCTCTTTTCTTTTCCTTTGTTTTCTTTCGTTTCTATTTTTTTGTTTCTTTTTCTTCTTTGCTCACAAAGAGGAGACTATGTGAGGACACAGCAAGAAAGCAGCCATCTGTGAGCCAAGAACGGAGCCCTCACCAGAAACCAAATCAGCCAGCACCTTGATCTTGGACTTCCAGCCTCCAGAACGTGAGAGAATAAATGTCTATTGTTTAAGCCACCTAGTCTGTGATATTTTGTTATGGAAGCCTGAGCAAACTAAGACACACTTCAGTTCCTTTCTGCCCGTTTCCTTCTTTGTAGTGCCCTCTTAGTACCTGCAAATTACTCTTTGGAGACTTACAGTCTTGAAGCAGAGGCACATTCCCACTTCTCCTAAACAGCAGCTTCCCTGAGCTGCACATATATTATTTTAAGCTCACTTCACTTTTTCAGATTTTTAAGGCTCTTCTCCATACTTTGCTCAATTTCAACTGGTACATTACTTAGTATGGATGACAAATTTCAACCCCATAAGCCATCTTCCATCAACAACTACAAGACACAAAAACTCACTCACTCACTGTATCCTCCAGTATGAGTGCATGTGCGCATATGTGCACACACGTTGGTTTGTTATATATATTTCGTGAGTGTCTTAGTCTGTTTTCTGCTGCTATAACAGAATACTACAGACTAGGTAATTTATAAAAAAATAGAAGTTTATTTTGCTTATGGTTCCGAAGGCTGGGAAGTCCAAGAGCCTGGTGCTAGCATCTGGTGAAGGCCTTCATGCTTTGTTATCCCACAGCAGAAGGCAGAGGTGAAAACCAGTGCTCAAGGCAGAGAGGCACCAGGGGCTGAACTCACTTTATAACAATCCACTGTCATGATAACTAACCTGCTTCCATGATAATGACATTAATCTAGTCATGAGGGCAGAGCCAATCACCTCTTATCAGGTCCCAACTCCCAACACTCCTGCACTGGGAATTAAGTTTCCAACACATGAATTTTGAGGGGGACACATTCAAACCATAGCAAGGGGTAAAGGTAAAACATTATGGCCATTTAGGTTTCCTTGATTCTACCCAAGTAGAAATACAAAGAGAAGCCTGAGTTCCACTTCCCCTATCTCATCCAAATATTTCTCTTCAATGAGATTTTGGAAACCCATCCAGGGATTGGTTAAAGATGGCAAAATACATAAGAAATCACCTTCCTGCATATTTCCAATGGCGAATTTGTTCCATTAAAAGCCATTAAATGGGAGCATGTATAGGATGAGTATTTCTCAGAGTCCTGTGTGAGAAAGCAAGCTGGGGATTCTGCTCATGTTTCCTGCATTTGGACAGAGTCCACGCTGGTAAGCTCCTCTGCAAGAGATGAACAGAATCCAGTGTTATCTAAATGTCAGAGGGGATCATTCTAGAGAGTAGCCCCTTAAACTCTCTAAGGAGAGGAGGTTAAATTCTCTGTCAAAACTTCCAGACATTCCACTCCCTCTTCCTCAAAGGAAACCTCAGAGCTGAGGTACCAAAGTGACGTCAAACAAACAGAAGGCCATAAATGCTACCTGCCTCTGTAGCACTGCAGTTGGTGCATAGACAATGAGCCACAATAACACTGACAGCAGCCCAGCTCTCTCTTTGTTCATTTTGGCTGCAGGCCCTCATAGGCATAAATCGCTGTTACGTAGGTTCACTGTGCATTTTAGCAATTTTAGGTGTTAAATATTTCAAATGATTTTATTCCAGTGACAAGGGGTGGGGTAAGCAACTGTCTATGGCACGGAGGTTGTGAAGAAGCGGCCACTTCAGGTTCCCCCTCGTGCACATACACCCAGAGCCCTGTAGGCGGAGACACAGAGCTGTCCATCTGAGCAAGCGGGACTTTGTTCTTATTTGTCTTCCCCACAAAATATGTACACTTAACATTGCAACTTTTCCTTTCCATTGCATCTGTGAATCCTAGGGAGAAATCATAAATATCTGCATGTATCTATCTATCTATACATTTAAATACATGAAAGTTGGCAGTGGCTTTCTTTTTTCCATTTCAATTGATAGGCACAATGCATAAAAAGGAAATCAGTGTTGATCTTATTTTATCAAAGCAATTGCAAAAAATCTTTTAGTCAAAGATGAAAATAATCAGCTATTTCTTAGCACTGTGTTAATTGGTAATTCATGTTCCTGCGGAAATACAATGACCACATCTGCCATTGTGCTTTGGGCCAGACCTTGCTTGGAGAACATTTAAAGGACGGAGTGTTTATTCTGCCTGCATATGAGGAGGTGCACAGATGCCCTCATGTAACACATCACAGTCAGAAACTCTATCATATGCAACCTGGGTATGGGATGGGACCATCCATGTACAGGTGCCAGCTCTGCCTGGAGCTGGGTAGAGAGACCAGATGGCTGCTGGGAGGGTTCCTGCCTCTCCTGATGCTCTGGACACACCAGATGGGAAAGTACTAGCAAATACGCATGCTGTTTTCTCTGGACATGTTGATGCCTGAATAAATGTCCTCCTTTTAAGCAGCGCACTAGTTTCCTGTGGCTACTGTAACAAATTACCACAAGCTTGATAGATTAAAACAACCAAAATTTATTTTCTCATAGCTCTGGGGGCCAGAAGTCAAAAATCAAGGTGTCAGCAGGGCCATGCTCCCTCTGAAATCTCTAGGAGAGAATCCCTCCTTGCCCCATTCAGCTTACGGTGGCCCCAGACATTCCTTGGTTTCTGGCAACCTAACTCTAGTCTCTGCCTCTGTCTTCTGCCACAGCCTTCTCTACTGTGTCTCTGTGTCCCAATCTTCCCTCTCCTTTCTCTCATACAGACATCAATCATTAGATTTAGGGCCCACTCTCAATCCAGAATAAACTCTTCTCCACTCAATTACCTCTGCAAAGACCCTGTGTCCACATAAAGTGACATTCATAGGTACTGGGGGCCAGAACTTGGACATATATTTTTGGGGGACACAATTAAACCCACTACAGGCAGCATATCCAAGATGTCTTGTGGCACACTGACTTGTTACAAATTGCAGCCATCCCCAAATCATTTTCCTTTTCTTTTCTTCATACCCCAGGAACTAGAACTACAAATAGAAACTTCAGTGAAAACATGGCATGCTCACAGGTTTTGACTTAGAAGCAGGGAGGAAAGGCATTTATAAGACCCTACAATCTGGACATTATGCTAGCCTGGAAACTCCACACTTGTTCTCTTCCAATCCTATAAAATAAGGATTGCTGTCACCAGACTGCAGATGAGGTTACTGTGGCTCAGAATAACCCACCCAAGGTCTCCCAGCAATCTCTGGGCAGGCCCAGGTTTGGACACTGTGTCTATCTGACTACACAGTCTCATGCACTGTGTGTATGAGGATGTAGGGACAGGGTCAGAATAGATGGCTGCAATGTGGCAGCGTTTGGAGAGCTCTTGGGAGGGCCCAGACCATTCCCCTACTGAGCTGCCTTACCAGCTTGTTAGTGCCTGTTTTTCCTTCACAGGCAACAGCCCCTTCCATTTTATAAATACACATAAGGGCGTAACCCAGAGAGGAGCAGTACCTTCTCTGAAATACATACCAAAGGCAGAGGCAGATTTGATCAGAAGAAGAAAACATAGAAGACAGCAAGGGCTGCTAGCAGACCCCCCTGAGAAAGAGGTTGAAGGCATCTAAAGACAGAAAATTGTGCAGTCCACTATCTTAGCTCCAGCGGCTGTAACAAATTTTCAGAGACTGGGTGGCTTAAATAACAAACATTTATTTCTCAGTTCTGGAAGACCAAGATCTAAGTGCCAACTTATTTGGTTACTGGTGAGGGCTCTCTTCCTGGTTTGCAGATGGTCATCTTCTTTTATCCTCATATGGTGCAGAGAGGAAGCCAGCTCTCTCGTGTCTGTTATTTTTCTTTTTGAGAATATGCTATTTTAAAATTTTTATGGGTACATAATAGTTGTACAAATTTATGGAATACATGCGTTACAAGTATGTAATGTGTAATGATCAAATCAGTGTAATTGGGATATTCATTGCCTTAAACATTTATCATTTATTTGTGGTGAGAACATTCCAAATCCACTTCTCTAATTATTTTGAAGTATATGATAAATTACTGTTAGCTATAGTTGCTCTATTGTGCTACCAGATCACTAGATCTTATTCCTACTAGCTAACTGTATTTTCGTATCCATTTTTTATATGGGCACTTATCCCATCTTGAGGGCTCCATTGTTGTGACCTAATTACCTCCCAAAGGCCCCACCTCCTAATACCATCACAGT
This sequence comes from Rhinopithecus bieti, assembly GCF_001698545.2. NCBI lineage: Eukaryota > Metazoa > Chordata > Mammalia > Primates > Cercopithecidae > Rhinopithecus > Rhinopithecus bieti. The sequence goes on from NW_016815143.1 coordinate 153,591, forward strand.
GGGGATTAGGGTTTCAACATATAAATTCTGGAGAGACACAAACATTCCATCCATTACGGTAAGTATGCCTGGAGCAGTCAGCTTGCTCTGTCTGATCAATTCTGTGTGGGTATCTGACAGCTGGGTGATTCTGGATCAATCAGGCACCTCTATTTGTCTCAGGTTCCTATCTATAACACAAAGTGAGAATAAGCATTTCCACCTGTCGAGGATCCAGAACGGCTTCCCTGGAACTGCTTGATGCTGGATTGGGCAATGTTTTACATGGAAACAAACACAGGTCACATACTTTGATCCAGTAGACAAATTGAAGTTAGGCCATCAAAATGAAACCAGAAGAGAACCTTTTGAAAAAGAAATTAAATTAATAAATATTTTCTCTAAATAGAAAAGTAATGAGCAGGGTGTATAGAGAAAACCATGCCAATTCTATGAAATAAGTTAATATATTCTTTAGACAGAACCAGGAAATCAGAGAAATATAAAGTCCCAGCATAAAAACGTGCAAGGTAATTTGATAAACNCCAAATATTTCTCTTCAATGAGATTTTGGAAACCCATCCAGGGATTGGTTAAAGATGGCAAAATACATAAGAAATCACCTTCCTGCATATTTCCAATGGCGAATTTGTTCCATTAAAAGCCATTAAATGGGAGCATGTATAGGATGAGTATTTCTCAGAGTCCTGTGTGAGAAAGCAAGCTGGGGATTCTGCTCATGTTTCCTGCATTTGGACAGAGTCCACGCTGGTAAGCTCCTCTGCAAGAGATGAACAGAATCCAGTGTTATCTAAATGTCAGAGGGGATCATTCTAGAGAGTAGCCCCTTAAACTCTCTAAGGAGAGGAGGTTAAATTCTCTGTCAAAACTTCCAGACATTCCACTCCCTCTTCCTCAAAGGAAACCTCAGAGCTGAGGTACCAAAGTGACGTCAAACAAACAGAAGGCCATAAATGCTACCTGCCTCTGTAGCACTGCAGTTGGTGCATAGACAATGAGCCACAATAACACTGACAGCAGCCCAGCTCTCTCTTTGTTCATTTTGGCTGCAGGCCCTCATAGGCATAAATCGCTGTTACGTAGGTTCACTGTGCATTTTAGCAATTTTAGGTGTTAAATATTTCAAATGATTTTATTCCAGTGACAAGGGGTGGGGTAAGCAACTGTCTATGGCACGGAGGTTGTGAAGAAGCGGCCACTTCAGGTTCCCCTCGTGCACATACACCCAGAGCCCTGTAGGCGGAGACACAGAGCTGTCCATCTGAGCAAGCGGGACTTTGTTCTTATTTGTCTTCCCCACAAAATATGTACACTTAACATTGCAACTTTTCCTTTCCATTGCATCTGTGAATCCTAGGGAGAAATCATAAATATCTGCATGTATCTATCTATCTATACATTTAAATACATGAAAGTTGGCAGTGGCTTTCTTTTTTCCATTTCAATTGATAGGCACAATGCATAAAAGGAAATCAGTGTTGATCTTATTTTATCAAAGCAATTGCAAAAAATCTTTTAGTCAAAGATGAAAATAATCAGCTATTTCTTAGCACTGTGTTAATTGGTAATTCATGTTCCTGCGGAAATACAATGACCACATCTGCCATTGTGCTTTGGGCCAGACCTTGCTTGGAGAACATTTAAAGGACGGAGTGTTTATTCTGCCTGCATATGAGGAGGTGCACAGATGCCCTCATGTAACACATCACAGTCAGAAACTCTATCATATGCAACCTGGGTATGGGATGGGACCATCCATGTACAGGTGCCAGCTCTGCCTGGAGCTGGGTAGAGAGACCAGATGGCTGCTGGGAGGGTTCCTGCCTCTCCTGATGCTCTGGACACACCAGATGGGAAAGTACTAGCAAATACGCATGCTGTTTTCTCTGGACATGTTGATGCCTGAATAAATGTCCTCCTTTTAAGCAGCGCACTAGTTTCCTGTGGCTACTGTAACAAATTACCACAAGCTTGATAGATTAAAACAACCAAAATTTATTTTCTCATAGCTCTGGGGCCAGAAGTCAAAATCAAGGTGTCAGCAGGGCCATGCTCCCTCTGAAATCTCTAGGAGAGAATCCCTCCTTGCCCCATTCAGCTTACGGTGGCCCCAGACATTCCTTGGTTTCTGGCAACCTAACTCTAGTCTCTGCCTCTGTCTTCTGCCACAGCCTTCTCTACTGTGTCTCTGTGTCCCAATCTTCCCTCTCCTTTCTCTCATACAGACATCAATCATTAGATTTAGGGCCCACTCTCAATCCAGAATAAACTCTTCTCCACTCAATTACCTCTGCAAAGACCCTGTGTCCACATAAAGTGACATTCATAGGTACTGGGGCCAGAACTTGGACATATATTTTGGGGACACAATTAAACCCACTACAGGCAGCATATCCAAGATGTCTTGTGGCACACTGACTTGTTACAAATTGCAGCCATCCCCAAATCATTTTCCTTTTCTTTTCTTCATACCCCAGGAACTAGAACTACAAATAGAAACTTCAGTGAAAACATGGCATGCTCACAGGTTTTGACTTAGAAGCAGGGAGGAAAGGCATTTATAAGACCCTACAATCTGGACATTATGCTAGCCTGGAAACTCCACACTTGTTCTCTTCCAATCCTATAAAATAAGGATTGCTGTCACCAGACTGCAGATGAGGTTACTGTGGCTCAGAATAACCCACCCAAGGTCTCCCAGCAATCTCTGGGCAGGCCCAGGTTTGGACACTGTGTCTATCTGACTACACAGTCTCATGCACTGTGTGTATGAGGATGTAGGGACAGGGTCAGAATAGATGGCTGCAATGTGGCAGCGTTTGGAGAGCTCTTGGGAGGGCCCAGACCATTCCCCTACTGAGCTGCCTTACCAGCTTGTTAGTGCCTGTTTTCCTTCACAGGCAACAGCCCCTTCCATTTTATAAATACACATAAGGGCGTAACCCAGAGAGGAGCAGTACCTTCTCTGAAATACATACCAAAGGCAGAGGCAGATTTGATCAGAAGAAGAAAACATAGAAGACAGCAAGGGCTGCTAGCAGACCCCCCTGAGAAAGAGGTTGAAGGCATCTAAAGACAGAAAATTGTGCAGTCCACTATCTTAGCTCCAGCGGCTGTAACAAATTTTCAGAGACTGGGTGGCTTAAATAACAAACATTTATTTCTCAGTTCTGGAAGACCAAGATCTAAGTGCCAACTTATTTGGTTACTGGTGAGGGCTCTCTTCCTGGTTTGCAGATGGTCATCTTCTTTTATCCTCATATGGTGCAGAGAGGAAGCCAGCTCTCTCGTGTCTGTTATTTTCTTTTGAGAATATGCTATTTTAAAATTTTATGGGTACATAATAGTTGTACAAATTTATGGAATACATGCGTTACAAGTATGTAATGTGTAATGATCAAATCAGTGTAATTGGGATATTCATTGCCTTAAACATTTATCATTTATTTGTGGTGAGAACATTCCAAATCCACTTCTCTAATTATTTTGAAGTATATGATAAATTACTGTTAGCTATAGTTGCTCTATTGTGCTACCAGATCACTAGATCTTATTCCTACTAGCTAACTGTATTTTCGTATCCATTTTTTATATGGGCACTTATCCCATCTTGAGGGCTCCATTGTTGTGACCTAATTACCTCCCAAAGGCCCCACCTCCTAATACCATCACAGTGGGGATTAGGGTTTCAACATATAAATTCTGGAGAGACACAAACATTCCATCCATTACGGTAAGTATGCCTGGAGCAGTCAGCTTGCTCTGTCTGATCAATTCTGTGTGGGTATCTGACAGCTGGGTGATTCTGGATCAATCAGGCACCTCTATTTGTCTCAGGTTCCTATCTATAACACAAAGTGAGAATAAGCATTTCCACCTGTCGAGGATCCAGAACGGCTTCCCTGGAACTGCTTGATGCTGGATTGGGCAATGTTTTACATGGAAACAAACACAGGTCACATACTTTGATCCAGTAGACAAATTGAAGTTAGGCCATCAAAATGAAACCAGAAGAGAACCTTTTGAAAAGAAATTAAATTAATAAATATTTTCTCTAAATAGAAAAGTAATGAGCAGGGTGTATAGAGAAAACCATGCCAATTCTATGAAATAAGTTAATATATTCTTTAGACAGAACCAGGAAATCAGAGAAATATAAAGTCCCAGCATAAAAACGTGCAAGGTAATTTGATAAACCATTCCCTGACAAGAAAGTAACTACACTTAGAACAGCAAGAAGAAATCTAAGGGAATGGAGCAAAAGCAAACAGGCTAAAATAAAGCAAGAGGGATTGTGGTGAGATATATGGAAGAACTTCCAGACCGTTATAAGGATAAGGACTAAGCTCAGTTTTTGTTTTTGTTTTAATCTTGCCCAAATTCCTTTCTAAGGGGTCTGGGGAGTCATGCCCTACAAACCATAAATTCTCATCAGAAGGGTTTTGTTTAACCCTGCATATCATGGCTTACTTCTCAATCTGACTCTGACATAACAAGGGAAAAAATCAAAATGTTTTACCCCAAAATGTATTTCCTTGGCATACCTTGGAATTGCCCTGCAAAGTCTCTTGTAGGAAAAATCCACCTTCTATAGAGAATCCCCTTCCCCCTTTGTTTTCCTTCCTTCCTTTCCAGATCCAGGAGATTATCAACCAAGAGTCAAGCACCCTTTTAAGTCCAGTAAGAAACATTTCACAACTTGCTCTCTCTGAAGTCTACTATCTGAGAGTTTCCTCTGCACAATAAAACTTGGTCTCCACAATCCTTTAC
>NW_016815143.1:160821-164825 GCF_001698545.2 Rhinopithecus bieti
ACAAAGGATTCTCTTCTCTCTAGGCACTCAAACTTGACTTCAGACAGCAGAGTGGAAGGCTTTACTAGGGCTTCCAGAAATAGGGGATGGGAAATGTTACCCCTTTGAAAGCAGGAAAAGAATGATCTGTGGTTGCTAGGTCATTCTTCCTGTTCTTGTGTCTCAAACTGCTTTTCTTGAATAATTCAGGCTTTTGGTTAGTCACCATAAACAAATGTGACAACAGATTAATTTTGATTTGAGGTTATAAAACAAAGCAAGGAGTATTGGTACACAATGTCCACTTTGATGTCACAGCCCAGGGATAAGGAGGATAATTTAATTGGTTTTCTCTGGACGTTCAGCTCCCCCAAGGGAAGAAATATTCAACCTTAGGGCATCTTCTCCATCAGTTGTTTTTCTCTGGCTCTTCCTGTTCCCTGGGTGGAGAGGGGAGGTGAGCATTTGTCCTTTAAAGACTGTTAGATAATGTTGTTGGGAATGTGAGAGAGTTGGCAGAGAGGGACAGAGGACAAGCAGTGCTTTTAAAGGGAAAAAAACCATATGTTCCACTTTGATTTCATAAGTGTCTCCGGATGTGTCTTTAAGAAAAGGAAAGAAATGGCAATTTATATGGTCATTTAGATACTGCAATTGCCTGTCTTTGTGTGTGTCAAGAGGTTCTGAGGAGGCAGAAGATGACTGAGACTTCAGCATAGCTGTCCACATGCCCCCTCTAAAGAACTTTGTATGTTCATTGGTCTGATCCTGACCCTCAGTGGTTCCCTGTGTTGCGCTCCCTGACCTGCGTTAGAAGCTCTGGGGCTTTAGAAATTAGCAAGGTGAATAGAACAGGAAGAAGAGAAGATCCAGCAATATGTGAGGGGGTAACTGCAAATACAACAGCAAAAGCATGAAGAGGAGAACAGATTTCCAGGAATTAGCAATGATTTAAAAAAATTGAAGTACTGTATACAAAATAAACAAAATGTTAGGTGACCAAACTTACTTACTAAACTGAATGACTGAGGTGTTCTGAAGGTCTTGCTAGTTCTTCAAGTAACACAAACAAACCCATTGCCTCTTAGGCTAATTATGTGGAAAAATATTATTCTCTTAACAATGCATCCTTTTTTATTAAACAGCATATAAGCAGATTTTTATTTTAAAAAATTCCTTTCTGACAACCTTATTTTTTTCATTTTAGGCTATGTTTTATTGTCCTGCATATTTGTGATTGAGAATTTTTACTACAACTACAACCACAGGCTTAGAGACAGAATTTTTTTTTCTAATTTTTTAATATATATTTTTAATTGACACATAATAATTGTACATATTTGTGCAGTACAACATGAAATTTTGATACATGTATATGATGTATAATGATCAAATCAGGGTAATAGCATATTCATCACCCAAACTTTTATTATTTCTTCTTACGGTAACATTCAAAATCATCTCTTTGCGGGGGGTGGTGACTCACGCCTGTAATTCCAGCACTTTGGGAGGCCAAGGTAGGTGGATCACGAGGTCAGGAGTTTGAGACCAGCCTGGCCAATATGGTGAAATCCCGTCTCTACTAAAAAACACAAAAATTAGCCAGGCGTGGTAGCTCATGCCTGTAGTCCCAGCTACTCGGGAGGCTGAGGCAGGAGAATCGCTTGAACTCGGGAGGAAGAGGTTGCAGTGAACCGAGATCACGCCACTGTACTCCAGTCTGGGCGATAGAGTGAGACTTCGTCAAAAAAAAAAAAAAAGCCTCTTCTAGCGATAAGGAAAAATACAGTATTTTACAATAGTCACCCTACAGGGCTATAGAACACTAGAACTTATTTCTCCTATCTAGCTATAATTTTGTATCCATTAACCAGCCTCTCCACAACCTCCCCTTACCCTTACCCTTCCCAGCCTCTAATACTCACAATTCTACTCTCTACTTCTACTTCTATTCTCAATCTCTCAATTCTACTCTTATGAGCTAACTTTTTTAGCTCCCACATATGAGTGAGAACATGTGGTATTTATCTTTCTATGCCTAACTTATTTTACTTAACATGATGCCCTCCAGGTTAATCCATGTTGCTGCATATGACAGGATTTCATTTTTTTTATGGCTGAATAGTATTCTATTGATTATATATATACCACATTTTCTTTATCCATTCATTCATTGATGGACACCTAAGTTGATTCCATATCTTAGCTATTGTGAATAGTGCTACAATGAACGTGGAAGTGCAGATATCTTTTCAACATACTTATTTCATTTCCTATGGATATATACCCAGTAGTGGGATTGCTAGATCACATGGTAGGTCTATTTTTAGCTTTTTGAGGAACCTCCAAACTGTTCTTCATAGAGATTGTACTAATTTACGTTCTCACCGACAGTGTATGAGGGTTCCCTTTTCTCCACATCCTCGCCAGTATTTGTTTTTTTTTCTCTTTTGTGTAATAGCCATTCTAAGTGGGGTAAAGTGATATTTCATTGTGATTTTAATTTTCATTTCCCTGATGAATAGTAGGATTGAGCTTTTTTTCACATACATGTTGGCTATTTGTTCATCTTCTTTTGAGAAATGTCTATTCAGATCCATGTAGATGTATGGATTTTCTAGGTTCCCTACTCTGTTCCATTGGTCTGTGTGTCCATTTTTATGCCAATACCATGCTGTTTTGGTTACTATGGCTTTGTAGTATATTTTGAAGTCAGGTGGTGTGATGCCTCCAGCTTTGTACTTTTTGACCAAGCTTGCTTTAGCTATCTGAGGTCTTTGTGGTTCCATATACATTTTAGGATTGCTTTTTCTATTTCTGTGAAGAATGTCATTGGTATTTTAATAGAGATTGCATTGAATCTGTAGATGGCTTTGAGTAGTATAGTCATTTTAACAATATTTATTCTTCCAATCTATGAACATAGAATGTCTTTCCATTTTTTGTGTGTCTTCTTCAGTTTATTTTATTTATTTATTCATTTATTTATTTAATTGTTTGTTGGTTTATTTTTGTTCCTCATGTCCAGTTGTGCTGGATTCCTTTTTTTTGGGGGGGGGGGGGGGTCAGTGTTTTACAGTTTACATTGTAGAGATGTTTCACCTCCTTGGTTAAAGTTATTCCTAGGCATTTTTTTTTTATCTATTGTAAATGGGATTGCTTTCTTGATTTCTTTTTCAGCTAGTTTGTTATTGGTGTACAGAAATGCTACTGATTTTTGTATGTTGGTTTTTTAATCCTGCAACTTTACTGAATTCATTCATCAGTTCTAAGAGTCTTTTGGTGGAATCTTTAGTTTTTCAATATATAAGATCATGCTGTCTGCTAATAGAGACAATTTTATTTCCTCCTTTACACTTTGGATGCCTTTTTATTTCTTTCTCTTGCGTAATTGTTCTGGCTAGGGCTTCCTAAAGTACTATGCTGAATAATAGTGGTAAAAGTGGGCATTCTTGTCCTGTCCCAGTTCTTAGAAAGAAAACTTTCAACTTTTCCACATTCAGTACAATGTTGGTTGTGGGGTATTGTGCTTAGTACATTCCTTCTGTACTTAATTTATTGAATGTTTAGGTGCATTCCTTCTGTACGTAATTTGTTGAGAATTTTTATCATGAATGGATGTTCAATCTTATCAGATGGTTTTTCTGCATGTATTGAGATGATATGGGTTTTGTCCTTTATTCTGTTCATGTTCATAGAATTACATATGTTAAACCATCCTGGCATCCCTGGAATAAACCCTACATGATCATTATATATATATATATATAATTTTTTTTTCTTTTTTGATGTGCTATTGGATTCAGTTTGCTAAGATTCTGTTAAGAATTTTTACATCAATGTTAATCAGGGATACTGTCCTGTAGTTTTATTTTGTTGTTGTTGTTGTGTCCTTGTCCGGTTTTAGTATCAGGGTAATGCTAGCCTCAGAATAAGTTTGGAAGAATTCCCTACTTTTCAAGATTTTGGAATAGTTTATGAAGAACTGGTGTTAATTCTTCTTCTTTTTTTTTTTTTTTTTTTTT
>NW_016815143.1:173478-177251 GCF_001698545.2 Rhinopithecus bieti
GCTCCACCCAGTTCAAGCTTCCCGGGGGCTTTGTTTACCTACTTAAGCCTCAGCAATGGCGGGCGCCCCGCCCCAGCCTTGCTGCCACCTTGCAGTTGGATCTCAGACTGCTGTGCTAGCAATGAGGGAGGCTCCATAGGCATGGGACCCTCCCGGCCAGGTGTGGGATATAATCTCCTGGTGTGCCATTTGCTAAGACCCTTGGTAAAGTGCAGTATTAGGGTGGGAATTACCTGATTTTCCAGGTGTTGTGTGTCTCAATTTCCCTTGGCTAGGAAAAGGGATTCCCTTTCCCCTTGCACTTTCCAGGTGAGGCATCACCCTGCTTCAGCTCTCACTGGTTGGGCTGCACCAGCTGACCAGCACTGATTTTCCGGCACTCCCCAGTACCTCAATTGAAAATGCAGAAATCACCCGTCTTCTGCGTCGCTCGCGCTGGGAGCTGGAGGCTGGAGCTGTTCCTATTTGGCCATCTTGCTCCGGGAACCCGGTGTTAATTCTTCTTTGAAAGTGGTAGAATTCAGCAGTGAAGCCATCTAGTCTTGGGCCTTTCTTTGTTCAGAAACTTTTTATTACTGATTCAATTTCACTATTTGTTATTGATCTGTTCAGATTTCCTATTTCTTCCTGGTTTAATCTTGGTAGGTTGAATGTGTCCAGAAATTTATCCATTTCCTCCACGTTTTCCAATTTGTTGGCATAGAGTTAGTTGTTTATAATAGTCTCTAATGATCCTTCGTATTTCTGTGGTAGCAGTTGTAATGTCTCCCTTTTTGTTTCTGATTTTATTTATTTGGCTCTTCTTTCTTTTTTCCTTTGTTAGTCTAGCTAATGGTTTGTCAATTTATCTTTCAAAAGACCAACTTTTCATTTGTTGATCTTTTGTATTTTTTAGTCTCTATTTCATTTATTTCTGCTCTGATCTTTCTTTCTTTCTTTTTACAAATTTGGGTTTTGTTTGTTCTTGCTTTTCTAATTCCTTAAGGCACACAGTTAGGTTGTTTATTTGAAATTTTTCTGCTTTCTTTTCTTTTTTTATGTAATCTTGTTCCCTCTAAACTTCTGCTTTTTTTGATGTTGGTGTTCATTGCTATAAACTTCCCTCTTAGTGCTACTTTAGCTATATCCTATAGGTTTTGGTATATTGTGTTTCTATTCTCATTCATTTCAACACATTTTTTTTTAAATTTTCTTTTAAATTTCTTCCATGACCTATTGGTCATTCATAAGCATATTATTTAATTTCCTTGTATTTGTACAAAGTGCTGGGATTACAGGCTTGAGCCACCGATGATTTCGATTTTTTAACATGTTGAAGCTTGTTTTGCGGCCTCACACATGGTCTATCAAGGAGTATGTTCCAAGTGCTGATGAGAAGAATGTGGGCTGGGTGTGGTGGCACATGCCTGTAATCCCAACACTTTGGGAGGCTGAGACAGGTGGATCACTTGAGGTCAGGAGTTTGAGACCAGCCTGGCCACCATGGAGAAACCCCATCTCTACTAAAAATACAAAAATTAACCAGGTGTGGTGGCATACTCCTGTAATCCCAGCTACTCAGGAGGCTGAGGCACGAGAATTGCTTGAACCAGGAAGTGGAGGTTGCAGTTAGCCAAGATCGTGCCACTGCACTCCAGCCTGGGAGACAGAACAAGACTCTGACTAAAAGACAAAAGAAAAGAAAAAAGAAGAATGTGTATTCTGTCATTGTTTTATGAAATGTTCTATAAATGTCTGTTAATTCCATTTGATCGGTAGTGCAATTTAAATCTGATCTTTCTTTGTGATTTTCCGTCTAGATGATTCATCCACTGCTGAGAGTGAGGTGTTAAAGCCCACAACCATTACGGTATTGGGTTCTATCCCAATATTTGCTTTATATGTCTGGGTGCTCAAGTGTTGGGTGCATATATATTTACAATTGTTATATTCCCTAGCTAAATTGATTCTATTATTATTATTTAGTGACCTTGTCTCTCTTTACAGTTTTGACTTAAAGTCTATTTTACCTGATATAAATATAGCTACTGTTGCTCATTGTTGGTTTCTATTTTGTGGAATATACTGATGCATTCTCAAAGGAGAAAAATAAAAGTTGACACTTTTGTTGGTCTCTTTACCTTTAATCTAGCTAAAGTAAAACATGGCAAAACTATGTATGAAGCACAGATGAAAGCAATGGCAATTATCTAAAAATTAAGATTGTATAGACAAGATTAAAATGATCAGATAGTGGCCACCTCTTCCTAACTTTGGAGTGAAAAGGGCTTTTGACATAGTAGGTATTTAGGATGAAGGAAAAGCCCAGTTTATGGAATGCTTTCCACTGAAGTAAAGCCTTAAGAATCTTTACTAGCAGGTATAAACAAGGAAAAAAAATTAAAGCAGTTTTACACATTTATATTTTGCCTAATCAGTTAAATAAGTGCAGTTTACTTAATGACACAATGAGTGTCAGCCTTCAATTTGGTAGCATAATATTTTCAATGTCATCATCAACTCTCAGCTAGGTGGCAATGAGGAGTTAAGGGGATTATGAAAATGAAACATTCCCACATACTCTAAGGCATATTCATATCTGAAAACAGAAAGCATAGTCCTTTTTATTACTCTAGGTCAACCCTGTGGAAGAAAAATTCTGGAAGGAGAAATAGGTGGCCAGTCATGACAGTACAATTTGAGGCCTAACAGCCACCTGCTTAAGCATATCTTTCATTTGAGGCCATTGTGTTTGAAGTTCCAAACATCACGCATCACAGTCTTTCCACCCGTCTATGTAAAAGAGACTATTATTGATACAGAAAATAATTCCACAGGAAGATGATCAGTAACTTTTATCTAAAGCAAATGACTTGGGCCAGGCGCGGTGGCTCACACCTGTAATCCCAGCACTTTGGGAGGCCAACAGGGATGGAATGTTTGAGTGCAGGAGTTCCAGACCAGCCTGGACAACATGGTGAAATCCTGTATCTAATAAAAATGCAAAAATTAGCTGGGCATGGTGGCACGTGCCTGTACTCCCAGCTACTTGTGGGGCTGAGGTCAGAGGATCACTTGAGACCAGGAGGTTGATGCCGCAGTGAGCCAAGATTGCACCACTGCACTCCAGCCTGGATGACAAAGCGAGACCCTATCTCAAAATAAATAAAGAAATAGCAGCCAACAGACACATGAAAAAATGCTCATCATCACTTGCCATCACAGAAATGCAAATCAAAACCACAATGAGATACCATCTCACACCAGTTAGGATGACGATCATTAAAAGTCAGGAAACAACAGGTGCTGGAGAGGATGTGGAGAAATAGGAACACTTTTACACTGTTGGTGGGACTGCAAACTAGTTCAACCATTGTGGAAAACAGTGCGGCGATTCCTCAAGGATCTAGAACTAGAAATACCATTTGATCCATCCCATTACTGGATATATACCCAAAGGATTATAAATCATGCTGCTATAAAGACACATGCACACGTATGTTTATTGCGGCACTATTCACAATAGCAAAGACTTGGAACCAACCCAAATGTCCATCAATGACAGATTGGATTAAGAAAATGTGGCACATATACACCATGGAATACTATGCAGCCATAAAAAAGGATGAGTTCATGTCCTTTGTAGGGACATGGATACAGCTGGAAACCATCATTCTCAGCAAACTATCACGAGAACAGAAAATCAAACACCACATGTTCTCACTCATAGGTGGGAATTGAACAATGAGAACACTTGGACGCAGGAAGGGGAACATCACACACTGGGGCCTGTT
>NW_016815143.1:177721-185949 GCF_001698545.2 Rhinopithecus bieti
GGATACCATTAGGAGATATACCTACTGTAAATGACGAGTTAATGGGTGCAGCACACCAACATGGCACATGTATACATATGTAACAAACCTGCACATTGTGCACACGTACCCTGGAACTTAAAGTATAATAATAAATAAATAAATAAATAAATAAAGCAAATGATTTGTAGTCAACTGCTTTTCACACTCGTTGGACATAGGGGAATCCAAAATGACCTTAACTACAAAATCTGATTTTAGCACTGCTTGGTTAAACATTTAAAATCCTACATATATTCTTTTGATCCTTCCCAGAATGAGGGTTTCCACATTGCACAGCTCTAAGGAGTGTGATTCATGTCATAGTCTATGCGAATAGTGCAGTTCACAATAGGCATGGCCATATGCAGCAGCCCCTCCCAGACCTCTCTGGTGGAAGAATAATGCTGACCAACTTGCTATAACAATTTCAAAAGAGAACTATTTGAACCAGTGCAGATGCAGGTGCCCCTAGATAAGGGGCTTGTCATAAAACCAATGAATATTATGGGTAGCATTAATAGGCCCTCTGTCTCCAACCTTTAGGGATTTTAACAACATTTTTAATCTTCTTTGAGGTTTTCAAATCAATATTTCAAGAATAGTGATAACACTGCACCTAAAAGTCAAATTAAAATTACCACTGCCCCAACCAATATTCTCAGTCAGGAATCGTGTGGTATTTCTTCCCGTAAAAGCTATTGAACAGCAAGCTGCTATTTTAATATCTCATTTGTGTATTGTGATCAAATTTCAAGTTGATTTCATATTTATTATTTAATTTGATACTCCCCAAAAGGGTAGATGTAGTTCACAGGAAGTAGATTAAATGTTGCCAGTCGTGTATGATGGGATAAAACTGGAACCAAGGAGGCTGAGAGACTTGTCTGTGGTTCTACAGTCAGCTGAGATACAGCTCCAAGGTGACTCACATTTCTTCTCCCTACTCCAATGCATTTGCCTCTTCACAGCACTACCTTTAGGCCCTGCCAAATATGGCATGCCAATGAGATTTCAGTCCAATAGAAAAGTGGCTTACACATGTTTTAAAATTTCAAGCCACATGCCAAACTAATCCTGTGCTCTAGAAAGGAGAGGAACTACCACTCTTCTATTTCTTCCATCATGCAGTAAAGAATTAACTCAGAGGGTCTGAGTCGTGCAAACTCTGCAAGCTCCCGAGAAATGTTTGATCCTTTGACGCAGGCTCCTGGGACTTCTAAGCCCTTGGAATGTCCTGCCTATTGAGAGTGTCTTTGTTCATCTGAGAGGTCAGGTGAGATAGTTTCTGCTAACGGTGTGACTTATTGCCTTGGGCCATGTGATTCATTAGCTGGCCATGGTGGTGCGTGCCTGTACTCCCAGTCACTTGGGGGGCTGAGGTTGGAGGATCACTTGTGTATCAGTTTGAACTCTGGGGGCTGGAGATTAAGGTAGGATCAATCACATGGACATCCCATGCCTATATGACCAACCCCCAGTCAAAACCTTGGACACCAAGGCTCAAGTGAGCTTCACCAGTTAACATACACACATCATTGCTGGGAGAATTAAGTGCTGTTCATAACATTTCATTGGGAGATCACAACAGGAAGCTGGCACCTGGTCTCTCCTGGGCTCTTCCCTATGTACCTTTTTCCATTGCTGATTTTAATCTATATCCTTTCAGTGTAATAAATAATAACCATGAGTACAATAGCTTTGCTTAGCTCTGTGAGTGCTTCTAGCAAATAATTAAACCTGAGGGTGGTATTGGGGACCCCCAAACAAAACCATGATTGTGGTCAAGGTCACTTATAAAGCCAGACTGTTGTTTGCATGGCAAAAATTCAGATATTCATACACTCCTGCTCCCACTATCTGTCTAAATCTGGGAATCTAGGATGTGCCCTTCATCCGGGGTTCACACTGCAGAGCCTAGAGAATATCTGTATTCTCAGTGGGCCCCATTCTGTCCATGTCTCCCTGTCCTATCCACAAATCCTCTGTGGCCTTCCCAGGAGGCATCTCCTTCCAATCAATTAATTAGAGAACTGTTCCCTGTGGCAGCCCGGCCAGGATAAGGAATCAGTGTCACTATTAAGGCGCCAAGAAGCAAACACCACATCACACCTATTATTTCAAATGAATGGTTCTATAAAAAAGGGCAGTATCTCCCTGCTTGGTGACCTACAGCTAAGGCTGGCCAGTAGACAGGTGATCTGCAGACTCATTAGCCCCTTTCTCATTAGCTGCAGCTGGGTAATCTATCTCATTAGCAGCCTGGGGCTTTTGGGGGATGTAACCCATTCCAAGGCCAGCCTTCCTCCTGGGGAGTTTAGATATTCTGTCTGTCTTCCCAGCCCCAGCATGTTAATATTAATCATCTGCCCCTCTTTATTGGCACCCAAATATTATCATCGACAAGTGTTATTCCCATTTTGTTTTCCACCAAGTCACTGAGGTGTTACACCTGAGTATCCTGGCAAAAACCTGGTGCTGATCTTTCTCCAGTTTATTTTATGGTGCCCAGCCTGCCTGCCTCCTGGGTCTGGTCTCTTTTCACCTGAAGTAGTGAGTATTATTGGCCTGCTTTCCCATAGATTACGTCCTCAGAGAGTGCTCTGTCTGGAAGACTTTAGATGCAAATTGGCACATTTTCATCTAAAACTCCAGGGTCACCTGGATCAGAGTCTCTTCTCTTCTGCACTAGGCTACATGGTTATACAGAGAACCTCACAATGGTTAGTGCACAGCAAGAAGCAATATTGCAGACTGGAAAGAAGATAGACAAGGACTAAAATACAAAAAGCATCTTGGGATTTCTGCTTCACAACAATTCCATAAAGCTGGCATTTTTATCCTAATATTTTACAAAAGCAAGCCCCAAAACCCAGAGAGGTTAAGTAACTTGTGCCATGCAGCACACATTATAAATACCACAGCTAGGATTTGAGCCCAGTCTTCCCGTGATTGAATGCCAGGGTCTTTCTGGTGAAGTTCTCCATATAACCAAGTGATCTAGTGCAGAAGAGAGGAGACTCTGGTCCAGGTGACCCCAGGGTTTCAGATTTCTCCCTCCAGCTGTGGCCCTTAAGAACTTTTCTAGGAAACTGCTGATCAGCTCCTCCTTTGCAGTCCTGCAGCAACGCTACTGTCGTGAAGATGTGTTTCAGGCTCACCTGGTACCATACTAGATTCCTCAACAGGTGAGGTCTTGCCTTATTCATCTTAGTGTCTTCAGCTCCTGATATTATTCCTGCACATTGTGGGTGCTCAATAATGGATCTGACTAATAATGCACTAACTTGAATCACACCTAGAATGCTCTAGAAGCAGGAGGACTTGTAGTCGATGGCTCAAGGACATTGGGACTTTGCAGTTTCTGAGGTTCTCATCTCAGGTTGACCCACTCTTTGTGAGCACCTTAATCTATTAGAGCTCTAGTCTTGTCATCTGTAAATTCTGATCTCAGAGTGGTGTTGTGAGAATTAAAAGAGGGACAAAGTCTTGTAAATCACCCAACACAATGTTCAGCACACAGGTGCTCCTTTTCTTCTCCCTTCCTCTTGAGCGCTAGTTTAGGGCATGCCCTTGGAAGGTGGAAATGCTTTATAAACCCAGCAACTCCAGGGATGCAGAGCTTCTCAGATCTCTGCTATTCTTTGGTTATAAGATGCTGATTTACTTATCAGTCTTAACAAACTAATAGACACACCCGAAAGGTGCTCTAGCGAAACAAGCAAAGGAATAATGTGTTCTGTGAATGTGAGTTATGTCAACTGGCAATCTGGACAGCTCAGATCCAACTACACACTTTGTTTTCCTCCTTCATGACAGAATGGTTTTTGGACTGAATCATCAGAATAATTACCTTTGCTCCCCAGGTTCCCTCAAACACATCTTTCACATTATACAAAAGGTATCATTTTAACCTCCTGGGGGGGGAAAAAAAAAACAACATGGAAAATCTCAGAGAGTACCACATAGTCCATCCATATCAAAGTTGAAAAACAGTCTGCAGCTCTCCAAACTTTCCATCCTCTCAACACATTTAAAAAATGTAGTAAGTGCTGCTTAAAAGCATCTGTGCTTTAAATAGAAATAAAAAGCTTTTCAGTTGTGCATTCTTTCCCTTTTGCGTTAAAAAAAAAATGATGCTGATATAATAATGAGGTTATAACATGGTAAGAGTTTTTATGGTGCCCATTCCCCAAATGTCACCATGCTCGCATTTCTAACTTTTAGCATTTTGCACTCAGGTAAAGCAGAAAAACAAAAAAGGTCAGAACCTTTATTTTCATTGCCAAGTTACAGTGATGCTACTGGGGGCTCACAAATTCATGTATTTATTCTAGTGTTTCTCAGGCCTTTCCTTTGTGCAGAGTGTTGTGCTCTCCCAGGCTCCAATCAGGGCAGACTTCCTGAAGGAGGTGGTAAAGTGAGGCTCCATGAGGGGGCTGGTACTGATGGGTTGAAGAAGCTAGGGAGAAAAATGGAAATTTGGACACCTGACTTGCCTAAGTCACAAGAGTTATTTTAGGAATTTGTGAAACAATGTGGAAGACGCTACTTTGAAAACAGTGGACAATGCAAATATATTATTATAATCCAATAAGGAAAGAGAAACAAGGCTGTGATCAGCATAAGGCTATAAATGATATGCACAAAATTTACAGATGAGACAGAAGTCTTCCATAAGACTATAGAGCAAAAAAATCACTTCACACCTTGGTGGAATGACCTTGTCAGAGCAGGGGATATAGTGAGATCTTTTAACCTTTCAGGTCAGTATGTATTATTCCAGCACATCCATATTAGAAGCTATGATTTATTAAAGCATAAGTAGAGAGAGTGGAATTATCCCCCATTTTACACATAGGAAAGTCTAGGTCTAAAAGGGTCAATTTGGTGACTTCCTTGAAGTCACAAAGAAAGCCGGCCCCAAAAGTGGGAATCCACACAGCTTGGCAGTGAAGCTGGAATGTCTGTCAGCAATTATAAATTAAGGATTAAAGAGAATCCCTATTTGTGCATCTAGCCACTGATTTTGTGGAGAAGGATACTCAAATTAAATGGAAGTCTGCAAGTTATCTGTAGAGTCCAGTCAACAGTGCCTGAATGTCTCTCGCTCCATTCGAAGTGATAGAATTCCCAGCACACCAAACTCTGTTCTAACCTGAGATGCTGATTGCTCTTGATGGGAGGGTGTTTCCTAATCCTAGAGTCTTGTTGAAGGAACTAGGCACTAGGGCTAGGACCCAGTAAATCTCAGATCCATTCTTACTTTGTGACTTCTGTGATCTGTGACTGAGAACAAATTCTTGAAATTACCTCTTGTGGGATCAACCCTCCCTTATGCAAAATGGGAAATAATGCCCACACCTAGTTAGCTCATCAAATCCTAGGGCTATAGTGAGAATGTCTCAGAATAATATGTTAACACAAATGATTAAAGAGCCATACAAATGCAAAGTATTTTCTTAAGGTTCTGCCTGGAGTCACTGTTTTAGGGCAGAATAACACATATGATAATCAGTCAAACAGAATTTCAAAACCAAATTCTAACAGGTGCCTAGAGATGGTAAAGAAACATGACAGGGCTGGGCAGGGTGGCTCACACCTGTAATCCCAGCACTTTGGGAGGCCGAGGCAGGTGGACTGCTTGAAGTCAGGAGTTTGAGACCAGTTTGGCCAACATGACAAAACCTTGTCTCTACTAAAAATACAAAAATTAGCTGGGTGTGGTGGCACACACCTGTGGTCCCAGCTACATAGGAGGCTGAGGCAGGAGAATCTCTTGAACCCGGGAGGCAGAGCTTACAGTGAGCTGAGATCGTGCCACTGCACTCCAGCCTGGACGATAGAGCGAGACTCTGTCTCAAAAAGAAAAGAAGAAACACGACAGGATCCCTCCACTGAAGGACAGGCATCAAACTGTAGAGAAGCGATGACTGAGCCCAGGTAAGCTCACCCACTGCAGAAACATCTCGTAATGAAGGCTGAACATTCAGTTGTCATCTGAGGAAATGCAGAATTTTAGAAGCAGGGAAAATGGTCAGCTAGGTTGGGGATAAGTGGGAAGCCAAGAAGTAAAGGAAAAGCCATTTCTGTTAGGAGATGGAGTGTCAATCCGCAGGAGCAAGGCTTTGTCTGGGTGCCTCCCTGCTGTGTCATGGAGCCCATGCTTCGTGGTTGCACCACAGATATTTTCTGAGCCACTGAACAGATGAAATATGGTATGAGCAAGGAAGGGGGTGAAACTGAACACACTGGGTTGTCTTCCTGGCAAAAGAAGGAGATCCATGAGGCAGGCAAGTGGAGAACATGCTTGCAAAAGTAGGAAGGAGCTGAAGTTGATACTAAGCCTAGGAGCCCAAGCTCAGAGTATTTTGGAGCTACAAAAGGTCCTAGATACTAGCTAATTTAAAGTTTCTTAATCTGGGGTGGATGGACTCCCAGGCAGGCAAAGAACTCTTAGATGAGCTTCTGGGAATCCATGAGCTACTCTGAACTATCACTCCCTCTAGCAACTTTGGTGCATGAGAAATCATTTATTTCACAGTATTGTTACATTTGAAGGAACCTTCATAATTTAATAATTATACATAGTCTTTCATCATAATGTGTTTTATATGTATCCATTTTTTCTCTGCTTCAGACTTTAAACACTTCTGTCTCTGCTTCTCTTGTATGCCTGGCAGTCTCACCAGATTGTAGGTGGTTAAGAATGACTTTATGAACAAGCAATACTGAATCTGTACAGTAATACATACTGCTATAAAATGCTGATTATTTCATGGCAGTGTTCTCTTCTGCTATGTGGTTGAGCATCTATATTTAGTGTTCTAATATAAACTCGAGTTGCTGCTAAGAAGCCTTACTGTTCTGAATGCAGAATCGACAAACCCTGCCTCAGGCCTTCCCAAAACTACAGTGACCACTAAGATGTTCAGCCTAGAGAATACTTCTATGCCTGCCGGCTGTTTGGGTAGAAGTATAAGGCTTCAATCTGGAGGATTTCAATCAAGAACTTCAGTTACCATTTCCCCCTTACCTCCAATGAGAAGCTGTATTAGTCAGCATTCTTCAGATAAACAGGATCAATCAGATATATATAAATATATAGAAAGAGATATACTGTGAGAAATTGGCTCACGCAATTATGGAGGCGAAGAAGTCCCATGATCTGCCATCTTCAAGGTGGAGGCTCAAGAAAGTTGGTGTAATTCAGTCTAAACCCAAAGGCCTGAGAAGCAGGAGGGCAGGAGAAGATGGATGTCCCAGTTCAAGCAGAGAGCAAATTATCTCTTCCTCTACCTTTTTGTTTTATTCAGGCCATTAATAGATTGGATGATGCCTGCCCACAGTGGGGAGGACATTTTTCTTTACTTAGTCCGCAATTCAAATGCAAATCTCTTCCAGAAACACCTTCACAGACACACCTAGTGTCTTAGTCTGCTTTTGCTGCTATAACATAATACTACAGACTGGATCATTTAGAAAGGACAGAAATGTATTGGCTCACAGTTCTGAAGTTTGAGAAATCCAAGATCAAGGGTGCCGGTAGGTTTGGTTGTCTAGTGAGAGTTGCATCCTCTGGAGGGGAGGGACGCTGTGTCCTCACATGGTGGAAGGGGAAAGGGCAAGTAGCTGAACACTGCATGAAGCTCTTTTATGAGGACCTCAACCCCATTCATGAGGGAGGAACCCTCATGACCCAGTCACCTCTTAATACTATCACATGGGTAACAACTGAATTTTGAAGAGGACACATTTAAACCATGGCACCCAGAAATAATGTTTTATCAGCTATCTGAGCACCCCTTAGCCCAGTCTAGTTGACACATAAAAGTAATCAACACAAAAGTTATGAAAATAGTCAATACCAACATTGCAGGCAAAGACAGAATCATTTCCATCAGAATAAGGGGAAGCAGTGGTAATGTGTGCTGGCAGCATGCTCTGGGCACAAAAGTTTGTGACCCTCACCTGTGGGGAAGGAATAAGTGAAAACATGATCACAGCACAACTGTTCAGAAAAGTCAACACAGAAATAAAGGCCTACAACTACCTCTGAAAATCGTTTTAACTTTATCAATTACAAAACTGCCTTGTGACAAATATTTCTCAGCAAGGGTCAACGGGCAATATTAGAAATTTCTAATGAATCTTTTTATTTCCCATCTAATCACCAGCAAATTTTTAATTTTTTTTTTTTTTTTTTTTTT
>NW_016815143.1:191708-207047 GCF_001698545.2 Rhinopithecus bieti
AAAAAAAAAAAAAAAATTATGGAGCAGCTGAGGTGGGAAAGAGCTGTATTTCGGTGAAAGTAGCTTAGGATCTCAACGGTTTTGTATATCATCTGGGAACATTAATATAAAATTAAAACACCAGAACTTGGGGAAGTAAAATTCATAAAGTAACTGTGACTTAGTCCATTTTGTGCTGCTATAACAAAATATCTGAGACTGGATAATTTATAAAGACAACATTTTATTTTCTCATAGTTCTAGAGGCTGAGAAGTCTAAGATAAAGGTGCTGGTATCTGGTGTCTGGTGACGGCCTGGCCTCTCTGATTCCGAGATGGCATGTTTAATGCTGCATCCTTCGGAGGGGAGAATTGCTGTTTCTCACATGGTAGAAGAGCAAGAGAGAGAAAACCAACTCCCGCAAGCTCCTGTTTTTATAGCAGCATTAATCCATTCATGAGGATGGTGCCCTCATGACCTAAACACTGCCAGTCAGGTCTCACATCTCAATACTGTTGTAGTGAGGATTAAGTTTCCAACACATGCCCAGGCGCGATATCTCATACCTGTTATCCCAGCACTTTGGGAGGCCGAGGCGGGCGGATCACGAGGTCAAGAATTCAAGACCATCCTAGCCAACATGGTGAAACCCCATCTCTACTAAAAATACAAGAAACAGCTGGGTGTGGTGGAGCATGCCTGTAGTCCCAGCTACTCGGGAGGCTGAGGCAGGAGAGTCGTTTCAACCAAGGAGGTGGAGGTTTCAGTGAGCCAAGATTGCGCCACTGCATTCCAGCCTGGTGACAGAGCAAGACTCCATCTCACAAAAAAAAAAAAAAAAAAAAAAAGTTTCCAACACATGAGTTTTGGAGGGTATAAGAGCATTCAAACTATAGCAGACTGAGACTCTTGTTGAAGCTGGGACCTATAGGCTTTGGGCTGGACTATCATTGAGTAGCTAAAGCCTTCTAACCTTGAAACCTGGAGGAGAATATTCAGCTCTGTCCTATGTGAAAGACTTTAAGGTGGCCATGGGTGTTTTGTCCTCAACCGGTGACTATAGCTTATGACAGTTTTATCCATGAGCAAGCAACGGGCTGTTGCTATAGAGGCAAGAGTGCACATATAGGCAGTTTCAGGACAACTCCTCTTAGGTTGCTCTGGTCTTAAACCAAGGCTTTCAAGCCTCCAAGGATGAAAGAGAACATGAGTCACCAATAGAACACAGACCTGCATCAGCAGGCACAGCTGAAGCGTGGACATGATTGCAGAAAATGGGCTTTCTGAATATTACATTTGCTGCATTTTGTCTGTTAAGTCATTTTGATGGATCATGGTACTTTCATCAAGAATAGTGAGACAGAATGGGACTTCTAAAACAGTGTGAGGAGCTTGGTGGACCTCTCTGCAGTAAACAGTCATTTAACTGGTGAAAAGTATTAAACATAGCCATTTAAAGTTTTCGGAGGTCAATCTAAGCAAATCAAAAGGCATTTATTTAAGAAAACCTAATACATCTTGGTAAGAACAGCACAAGTCTATGGCACCTGAACTAGAACCTGCTTTCACCCCTCCCCCTCAACCCTCCCAACTCCATATTACAGAAGCTGTAACCTCAGGAGAGTGTGGCCAAGAAGATGAGGGCTCCCTTTACCAGTTTTGGGACTACAGTTTCACCTGTGGAGGGAAAGGTCACAAGCATCTTTCATCCCCCTACCCCCGACCACCAGCTCTGTGTTACACAAGGTCTATTCCACTACAAAGAAGATGGGGGCTCCCTTCCCCTCACCCAGCTCCCATTCACAGAGTAGAGGTTGTACCCCAGGCAAGGCAATGCTGTGGCCCCAGTAGCAACACCCACTCCAGATCCCACTCACAGGAAAGAGGTTCCATATAGGGAAGGGCAATCAGACAAGACAAGAGCTACAGTCCCTTTCAGCTCCAATGTGCAGAGTAGAGGCATCATTTTGGGAGATGTAGGCCACCATCCCTGCCCCAGGTCTATCTCTAGTGCAATGCACAGAGGTTCTCCCCAAGGGGAAGGGCAAGACTGGAGGACTCATAACTCCACAGCTCTAGAGAGGGGCTGGTTTTATTTGGAACAGAGTGTGGAGGAACCCATGCCTTAAGGTGTAGTGAAAAACAAGAACAACTTTCGTGTCAGGCAATTAAGAGAAGACGAATATTTCCATGAAACCAATACCAACAGACAAAACAGCAAATCAGCCAGAAGTCTCACAAAGGCAACCAGTGGAATGGACAGGGAAAAAGTACCCTGTTAAAATCATATTTATCCCTTACAATCAGGGATAAGTCCTCCAGTCTATGAGCAACTGAAGCAGGCATTTGAAAGCTACTGGTCCCTACTAGAGCATGTGGCAGAATTGAAAGCATCCCCAAAGCTACTCAGATCCATCAACTAAGGCTTGAACCCTTATTGACTCAAAGAGCATGTCTTAGTCCACTTGTGCTGCTATAATAAAATGCTTCGGCTAGGCACAGTGGCTCATGCCTATAATTCGAGCACTTTGGGAGGCTGAAGCAGGTGGATCACTTGAGGCCAGTAGTTCAAGACCAGCCTGGCCAATATGATGAAACCTTGTCTCTACTAAAATTACAAAAATTAGTTAAGTGTGGTGGCACATGCCTGTACTCCCAGCTACTCAGGAGGCTGAGGCAGGAGAATGGCTTGAACCCTGGAGGCAGAGGTTGCAGGGAGCCAAGATGGTGCCACTGCACTCCAGCCTGGGCAATAGAGTGAGACTGTCTCAAAGCAAAACCAAACAAAACAAAACAAAGAAAACAAAATGCCTGAGAACAGGTGATTCATAAAGAACAGAAATTTTATTTCTTGCAGTTCAGGTGGCTGGGAAGCCCGAGGTCAAGGCACCAGCAGATTTGGTGTCTGGCAAGGACTGTTCTCTGCTTCCAAGATGGTGCCTTGTTGCCACATCCTCCAGAAGGGATGACTCCATGTCCTCACATGGTGGAAGGGAGGGAACGGCAGAAGGAATGAACACTAGTTCCCTCCAGCCCTTTTATAAGGTTGCCAATCCCATTCATGAGGGCTCTGCACTCATGATTTAACCACTTCCTAAAGGCCTCACCTCTTAATACTATCACATTGGCAATTAAGTTTCAACAAATGAATTTGGAAGAACTTATGTGGATCATAACAGAGCATAAGTACAACCTTGGAATAATCATTGATTGAACACTAAGCTATACTGACCCAGGGGCAACTCCTAGGAAACTAGGCTTAAAAAATAAAGCCAAGGAGAAAAAACAAACTGAGTAGTGATGTCAGAGACTGCACACTGAGAGGGAAATATACTTCATAGAATTGGTCTAGGCAAGACATTAAACAAATAAGCTAACACAATTGTGATATCACTAAGCCTCAGAGGGAGTACAGAATAAATAAGAATCCAGAGTTGCTGTATTATCTGAAATATCTAGTGTTCAACAAAAAGTTACGAGTCTTGGGAAGAAATGGGATAATGATTCTTGTATCATTCAAACAAAAAGCACAAAACAGAAATTGCCTTCAAGGGGCCCATGTGCTGACCAGATGCAGTAGCTCATGCCTATAATCCTAGCACTTTGGAAGGCTGAGGTGGAAGGATACCTTGAGCCCAGGAGTTTGAGAACGGTCTGGACAACAAAGCAAGACCTCATCTCTACAAAAATAAAATAAAATAATTAACTGGGCATGGTGGCGTGCACCTGCAGTCTCAGATACTCTGAAGGCTGAGGCAGGAGGATTGTTTGAGCCCAGGAAGTTGAGGCTGCCATGAGCCATAATCATGCCACCGCACTCCAGCCTAGGCAACAGAGTGAGACCATGTCTAAAAAAAAAAAAAAAGTGGGGAGTCCATGTGTAGAACTTAGCAGACAAAGATTTCAAAGGAGATATTATAAATTTGTTCAAATAATTAAAAGGAAACCATGTTTAAATAATTAAACTTTTATGACAATGACCTATCAAATAGAGAACATCAATAAATAGAAATTAAAAAGAAGAACCAAATGGAAATTCGAGAGTTAAAAAGTACAATAACTGAAATGAAAAAAAAAAAAAAAAACTTGAAGGACAAAAAAAAAAGAAAACTACAGACCAATATCCCTGATGAACATAGATGCAAAAATCCTTAACAAAATACTAGCTAAAGAAATCCAACAGCATATCAAAAAAAGAATCCACCATGACCAAGTGGGTTTCATACCAGGGATGCAGGGATGGTTTAACATATGCAAGTCAACAAATGTGATACACCACATAAATGGAATGAAAAACAAAAATCACATGATCATCTCAATAGATACAGCAAAAGCATTTGACAAAATCCAGCATCGCTTTATGATTAAAACCCTCACCAAAACTGGCATACAAGGGACATACCTCAACGTAATAAAAGCCATCTATGACAAACCCATAGCCAACATTATACCGAACAGAGAAAAGTTGAAAGTTGTTCCCTGTGAACTGGAACAAGACAAAGATGCCCACTCTCATCATTCCTCTTCAACATAGTACTGGAAATCTTAGCCAGAGCAATCAGACAAGTGAATGAAATAAAGGGCATCCAAATCAGTAAAGGGGAAGTCACACTGTCACTGTTTGCTGATAACGTTATGAGATCCTTGAGGGTGTTGTTTTTCTGGCCAGAAATCTCTGTGGCTGGTGGCACCTTTGCATGAGTTTTGTTTGGGCCTGCTGGGCCCACTCAGCCTGGCAGGCTGTGCTCAGCTCGTGCTACTGGCCTGAATCCCACACCTCCAAAAAGACTGAAGCAGAGCAGCGAGGGGTATGTGAGCAAGCGAGCCAATCGTGGGGTCCAGCCACTGTGCACAGTGAGGCACACCAGCTGCTGCAGCAGGGCAGGCAGCTCTAGATGCCAGCATGGGTACTGGTTCACTGTGAGGCTGCAGCTGGACCAGGCACATTGCAAGCAGCTTCCACAGCTGGCACCAGGAAACGGAGAGGTACTCAGATGCTTGGAGACTCCAGGAGCCACAGGGCCCCAAAGGGGAGTCACAGCCCTGACTCAGGGAGCTCCCAGGTCTGTGTTCCCCAGAGGGCTACAGGTCTTCTCCCCTTCGCTCCTCTCTTCTCTCCTCCTTGTCACCCACAATGTGGTGAGCAAGGGATATGTTTCAGCCCTGTTTTTATTACAGCTCTTTTAGCCCTGCCATTTGCTGAGTCCTGGGTTCTTGTCCTGTGTCCAGGAAGAATGAGGTAAGCAGACAAGTGGAGGGTGAGCGAGACGAAGAGACACTTTATTGAGCAATAGAACAGCTCAGAGAAGACCCCTAGTGGGCAGTTCCTCTCCATAGTAAGCAGTTCCTCTCCGTAGCTAGGGTGCCCCAACAAGTACTCAGCTCTCAGCAGAGGGGGTAGCTCCTCTTTGCAGCTGGTCGTCCTGTCATCTCCCCATCATTTCTCTGTCCTCTGCTTGAGTACGGCTGAGTCCAGGGTTTTTGTGGGCCTCAGAGAGGAGGATGTGCATGCTGATTGGTCCATGGGCAGCCACAGGTGGGCCCAGGGAAAAGCACCACAAGTTCTCCCTCCAGTCCGCAGAATTGGCGGCCCGGCCCCCAGGCTTCAGGACTTCCCTGGATTGAAGGTGGGACTTCACCAGGGACCCAACCCCTTCCACCCAGGAGTCTGTCTGCCTCCTGCCACTGTTCAGGCACCCAGGCTGTTCATGCCAATGGGCACCTGCAGACCAGCACTGGACTGTCCTCAGCACCCCCTCAGCCTCCCTCCCATGCTTATCAGTACCCAAAGTTTGGAGGGGGCAGAGGTGGCAGGAGACTGATATGTCAGTGCTGCCCCCAGCTGTGTGCACACCCAACTGGGTTGCAACAGCACCCAGGCTTGTCCCTGACTTTGCTCTGAATTGGAGCTGGCACTGACACTGGAGAGAAACCAGGCAGCAGGAGCAGGCACTTCTGAGCTTGCAGTGTGGCAGAGGGTCTCCCCAGGCTCCCAAGAGTACATAGATGCCTGCATCCGCAGCCGTGGCAGGGCAGCTGCAGCTGCACCAGGGAGTTCCCACCCCGCCAACTCAGAAAGAGCAGGGCTCCTGCTTGTCCCTGGCTCCCACCAGCTCCAAGGAGCACGCAGTCCCATCCTTGCAGCTGTGGTGGGGAGGTGCTCCAGGTCCTCAGTGGGCCCATCTCTGGCCACTCCTCCATGTCTGACCACACTGTTCTGCGGCTGGCAGGCAGCTTGGCCCAGCACCATCACAGTGGCCCCTAGGGTGGTGGGCTCCAGGGGCTCCCAGGGAGCTCTCCTTGTCACCCGCAATGTGGTGAGCAAGGGATGTGTTTCAGCCCTGTTTGTATTACAGCTCTTTTAACCCTGCTAAAAGTAGTTCCAGGTACTGTTGGCCTCCCTGCCACACCCTCCCCACAGTGGTGGTGGGCAAGAGCAGCGACGTGAGGCCAGGGTCCAGAGCAAAGGAGGCTCTGGGCCTGAGAGTGGGCCCCTCCTGGCTGTGTGAGGGTAAGGGCAGTGTAGTCAGCTGCCTCGGGGACATGGGGCACAGGGAACATGAGGCACAGGGGATGTGGGGCACAGGGGTCCCATCACCACCACTGCTGCTCCCACAGCCACTCCCACTGCCACCACCCACATCACCCCATTGCAGCTGGAGTGATGGCAGTGGCTGCCCTGAACAGCCTGTGACTGCTGTCAATGATATGATTATATACCTAGAAAACCGTAAGACTCCTCCAAAAGGTTCTTAGAACTGATAAATGTATTCAAAATTGGGCTCAGTTCTATACTGAGGTCTCCTATTGCAATAGTCCTGAATAAAATTTGTTTTTGCCACTTTAACTACTGTCCAGCTGTGGTTTGTCTTTGACAGCACCCTGACAAATTGCTTTGTCACCATCATTCAGAGGCAGCATCCATCCCATAGAATAAGATTTGGAAATTGCAAAGGCACTAACATGACTGTAGAGGATCGTCTGTGTTATTGTAAACTTTTTAAAGGTAAAGAACAC
This sequence comes from Rhinopithecus bieti, assembly GCF_001698545.2. Classification (NCBI taxonomy): domain Eukaryota; kingdom Metazoa; phylum Chordata; class Mammalia; order Primates; family Cercopithecidae; genus Rhinopithecus; species Rhinopithecus bieti. The sequence goes on from NW_016815143.1 coordinate 198,706, forward strand.
TAGGTAGTGACAATGCGTAGACAGAGACACAATAATGAGCATTTGTGAGAAAGAGAGGAGCTTAATTACAGTCTCTCCAGTTTAACCAGAAGAGTCATGGTGCCTTAATCCATTTTGTGTTACTATAGCAAAATACCTGAGGCTGGGTAATTTATAAAGAAAGGGGTTTTACTTAGCTCATGGTTCCACAAGCTGTACAGGAAGTGTGGTGCCAGCATTTGATTGACTTCTGGTGAGGGCTTTTCTGCTGCATCAAAACATGGCAGAGAAGGTCAAAGGAGAAGTGGGCACAGGTGAAGAGGGGTGACTAAACCCAAGAGGTATTCTGGCTTTAGAATAACCCATTCCCTGCAAAAGTCAATCCAGTCTCACAAGAATGAGAATTCACTCAGTACCTTGAAAATGGTACCAAGCCACTCATGAGGGATCCACCCCCATGACCCAAATACCTCCCACTAGGCCCCACCTCCCAACACTGCCACACTAGGGATCACATTTCAATACAAGATTTTCTGGGGACAAACAAACCACATCCCAACTGTAAAACATGGGGAAATACCATTTCTATCGCTTCTTCAATTGAGCTCAGACTCTCTTCTGTATATGATCAAATGTACTAATCTAGGCATAAAAATTCCCAGCGAAAATTATAATTATTATCGTTATAACACTAACTCCCATTGACTTTCATACAGGTATAGTGTTTTATAATATTCAGAGCATTTTTGTGTGATTTAGTTGAATTCATTCAACTCCAACAAGTAGACAAGACTGAGCTAAACAACTTCTGTCTTAGGAGCAGTGCTCATGTGGGTATTCCTAGCTCCTGGGATCATTAGCTCTGCCCTGTGACCTACAAAAGATAGACCTATACCCCACTGGATCTCTGGTAACTGCCTGATCTGTCCCAATCTTCCATCTGCTCCTCCTGAAATTGACCTCTTATGGATTTGATCTATGGTACCTACTCCCATAATCTATGATCTGCCAAAAAGTTTTGCAAATTTTCTCTTAATAATCCATCTAGAATCCATCTACTATTCTCAGGCCCTTATCATCTCTCACTTATGCTTTTAAGATATTAACCAAAAAGTTACTGAGACAGGTCTCTCAATCAATAGAGGTATATTTAACCAAAGTTTGAGGGTACGCCTGGGAAATACACAGGACACAGGAGCATCTGTGACCTGTGCTTTTCCAAAGAGGGTTTTGGGAAATTCAGTATTTAAAGAGGAAAGAGCAAGCAAAAGGGAGGAAAAAAGAGGGAAGTTAGGCAGTGAGGCAAACAGTTACATGCTTGTGAGACTCTGATTAGCACTCAGTAAATCTACATTTGACATGCAAAAAGAGGGAGTAGAGGAAAAAGTCAATTACGCATTTGTCTCAGGGTAGGTGGAGGGATGATTTCTGGTCTTGTCCTTGTCCTGTACTTGTGACGATAAGCTGGTAATCGACATTGTCAGGGTGAAATTCAATACAACTTAGTTTAAGGGCTAGTTTATAGGGGAGATAGGTATCCTGAAAGATTTAAGAGCTCACAAGGAAATTCCTTGTGAGCAATTTGTGAGGGAGGCCATTTGGGAGGATATGTGGCCTTCTGTCACTGTGGGAACCTGCCTTATAGATGAGGCTATTGAAACCACTTTTGCAAAGTTATGACTGAGACACTGAAAGAGATCTAACCTAACTGAGTCTACCTTGCTTCTAACCCTTAAGCTGTCCTTGTTCCTTCCTGGGCATATGCTGAACTAACTTTGGGAGGAACTTAGTTTATAGTTTATAGTTTAAAACAAAGCCTTTTCCCAAAAGAAACCTCCTTCCTGCCTGGGGACTAGACTGCCTTTTCAGGACTAACAAATTAGCGACAAGATTAGAAGTTATGGTTTAGGAGTCATGCAGCTGGAGCCTACAAGATTCTGACCTTTCCTAAACTGCTCCTAAGATCAGTGCTGGAGACCCTGCACTTGATGGATCAGCTGGCACCACCTAGATTGATAAAGAGGTTCATCTGATCTTGTGGGCCCCAACTAGGAACTGACTCAGTGCAAGAAGACAGGTCTGACTCCCTATTATTTCATCCCTGACCAATCAGTACTCCTGGCTCACTGGCTTCCCCCGACCCACCAAGTTTTCCTTAAAAACTCTGCTCCCCAGGCTGGGCACAGTGACTCACGCCTGTAATTCCAGCTCTTTGGGAGGCCGAGGTGGGTGGATTACTTGAGGTCAGGAGTTCATGACCAGCCTGGCCAACATGGTAAAACCCCATCTCTACTAAAAATACAAAAATTAACCAGGCATGGCGGCAGGCGCTGAAAGAGATCAAATGAAAAAAACTAAAAGGCAGAAATGAAGTCCGTAGGCAAACAGCCTGGGCGGCGCCCTGATAGCCCAGGCGGCGCCCTGAGCCTAGTTAAAGATCGACTCCGGACCTAACCGATTAGGTTATCTATAGACTCCAGACATTGTAAGGACAAACGTTGTGAAAGTCTCTGTCCTGCTCTGTTCTGTTCTAATTACCGGTGTCTGCCACATATCTTAGTCCTGGGCCCAGTACAAACACATCCCTCTATTTTGTCCCAACTTCCTGAGCCCAACACAAACACATCCCCCACACACACATCTCAGAAACACCACCTAGAGAGCCCCTGATAAGGTCACAACCGTTTGTAGTTTTACTAAATGCGCGGGAACAAATAGAAAACTGTTAATTGTATAACTTAAAATATTAACCAATTACCAGTTGTGATGCTGCAACCAAAAGAATTCCTTTGTACCTCTGTAACCTTACATATCCTGTATGCATCGGGCTATAAAAAGCGGGCACATGCATCATTCGGGGCCCTCTTGTATGTTGTAGAACGGAGGGACCAAGTTCGAACTTGCATTAAAGATCCTTGCCGCTTGGCTTTGACTCTGGACTCTGGTGGTCTTCTTCGGGGAACAAACGGTCTGGGCATAACAGCGCCTATAATCCCAGCTACTCAGGAGGCTGAGGCAGGAGAATTACTTGAACCCAGGAAGCAGAGGTTGAAGTGAGCTGAGATCATGCCACTGCACTCCAACCTGGGTGATAGAGCAAGATCCCGTCTCAAAACAAAACAAAACAAAACAAAACCCCCCAAAAAAAACAAAAACAAAAAACCTCTGCTCCCCAAATGTTGGGGAGACAGATTTGAGTAATAATAAAACTCCAATCTCCCGTACAGCCAGCTCTGTGTGAATTGCTCTTTTTTTATTGGAATTCCCCTGTCTTGATAAATTGGTTCTGTCTAGGCAGCAGGCAAGGTGAACCCACTGGGCAGTTACACTATGACACAGGATTGTAAAATTACAGCTATCTGTTTGGGAACAAAAGGAAGGCAGTATTGGCCGGGTGCAGTGGCTCACGCCAGTAATCTCAACACTGTGGGAGGCTGAAGTGGGAAGATCACCTGAGGTCAGGGGTTCAAGACCATCCTGGCCAACATAGTGAAACCCTGTCTCTAATAAGAACACAAAAAAATTAGCCAGGCATGGTAGTATGCACCTGTAGTCGCAGCTGTAGTCCCAGCTACTCAGAAGACTGAGGCAGGAGAATCACTTGAACCTGGGAGGCAGAGGTTTCAGTGAGCCGAGATCACACCACTGCACTCCAGCCTGGACGACAGAGCAAGAGGAAGGCAGTATTGTGTGACTCAGTTCCCAAGTTTAACTTTCGCTTTGGCATAGTGAGTTTGGGGTAGCAAGATTCTATCTTCTTTAACAATAACTCATTCCCAACTAGTTTCTCTGCCTCCATTTTGGTCCCTTGATTTAGTAGGCTTCATGGCAATAAAAAAGATGGTTAATGTGTTCAAATTTAAAGAGCTGAATTAATAAGCCATTCCCAAAGGTTTTGGCAGAGTTAAAGAAACCAATGATAAGACACTTGGGGAATAGCAACATGAAGAAGCCATTACCATCCCTAGATGTGAGGGGCAAGGGGAAGAAGTTGTATTACTAGAACCCAGGGACTACAACTGGAACAGTAGAAGAGGGGCCACCAGATAGGAGCCGTGGGCTGTAAGGAACTACAGCCACTGATGGAACCACAGCCAGGCAGGGAAGGAGGGAGGGATAGATAAATATTCACAAAATCTCTTGCTAACCACACTAAGATTTGCTGGGGCCCACTTCCTCCCACCCCACCCTTCCCCTCACCACACATACACATTGTCCAAATTCAACCTGAAGTTAGAGGAATAGTGGTTTTAAAACATGTCTTCAAATTCTTTTACATTGCTTTCATCAAGGGGTGCAGTCTAATTCTCCTCCACTTAAATACAGGCCAGACTTAAGGACTAATCTCTAACAAATAGAATGTAGTAGAAGCAATGCTACATGAATTTTAAGGCTAATCCATAAAAGACAATACAGTTTCTGCCTGGCTCTCACTTATGGGATGCTTGCCTTTGGAACACAGCCATGAGGAAGCCTAAGCCACTTGAAGAGGACATGTGTAGGTAAGTATTCTGGCCAAAAGCCCCTGCAGAGGTCCGTAGGAGAGAAAAATAATCTTTTCCTCTACACATCTTAGGTTCTCCAGGTAGGGCCCTGTAAATTAGGTTCACCAATAATAGACTGACAAGAGAAAAACAAATAGAAGTTTTTTATTAACATATACATTGCACATGTACACATGGGACTACCCAGCAGTGAGTAACCCAAAGTGGTGGTTAGAACCTGGATTTATATACCACCTTAGGCTAAAACAAAGGAAAAGGGGTTTGGGGCTTCTGGGCAAGGAAGGCAAATTGTGGGAAGATGACCAGGAAAAGTAGAGTAAACAAGGGTTGCTCAGTAAGGTTAGTTATGTAGAGTTAAGTCCACATTCTCCGTTGATAAGAGTTAAGAATCCTCCTCTTCCTGGTATGGGAGAGGGAGGCACCTTTCACAAATAGAAACTTCCCTTATAAATGTAAATTTCCTTTACTAAAGAAAAACTTCTGCCATTTCTAGAGATTTTCTTGCATCTGTTAGTTCTCAATGGCCTTTAGCTCAAAATAATTCATGTGCCAAAGAGGCATATTTTGGGGTGGCATATTCTAGTATCCTTTAGGTGATTTCTGACAGCCAGCATCAAGCACCAGACAAGTGAGTGAGAATACCTTCAGGATGATGCCAGCCCCAGCTGCTGTCTGACTGTAACCTCATGAGAGACTCTCAACTGAGAACTGCCCAGCTAAGCCCAGTCAACCCCCAGATCTGTGAGAGATCATAATAATAAATGGTTATGTAACTGCCCAAGAGGTTCACCTTGCCCACTGCCTAGACAGAGCTGATTCACCAAGACAAGGGAATTGCAATACAGAAAGAGTAATTCATGCAGAGCCGGCTGTGTGGCAGACTGTAGTTTTCTTATTACCCAAATCAGTCTCTCCAAGCATTCAGGGAGCAGAGTTTTTAAGGACAACTTGGTGGATGGGGGAAAGCCAGTGAGCCAGGAGTGCTGATTGGTCAGAGATGAAATCATAGGGAATTGAAACTGCCTTCTTGTGCTCAGTCAGTTCCTGGGTGGGGGCCACAAGATCAGATGAGCCAGTTCATTGATCTGGGTGGCACCAGCTGATTCGTCAAGTGCAGGGTCTGCAAAATATCTCCAGCAGTGATCTTAGGAGCAGTTTAGGGAGGGTCAGAATCTTGTAGCCTCCAGCTGCATGACTCCTAAACCATAATTTCTAATCTTGTGGCTAATGTTAGTCTTACAGAGGCAATCTAGTCCCCAGGCAAGAAGGAGGTCTGCTTTGGGAAAGGGCTGTTACTGTCTTTGTTTAAACTATAAACTATAAACAAGTTCCTCCCAAAGTTAGTTCTGCCTACACCTAGGAATGAGCAAGAACGGCTTGGAGGTTAGAAGCTAGATGGAGTCAGTTAAGCTAAATCTCTTTCATTGTCTCAGTCGTAATTTTGCAAAGGCAGTTTCAGTTATGTTTGCTTTATGTCATTAATTTGAGTTGTTATACAACTGTAGACAGCCAGAAGTCTGAAAGCCCACATAATGCAGCTTGTTAGGGGGTTAGCCTTTTGGGCAGGGAGCAAGGCAAAGAAAGAGCAGAAAATTGGTCTGGGGGAGTACAGAAAGGATAACCAACACGTTTCCTTTAAATTCCTCCTGCACAGTGAGGACTAAGCTCTGATTTTTTTATCGTTCCCAAATTCCTATCTAAGGGCCTTGGGGAGTCATGCCCTACAAACCATAAATTCTCATCAGATGAGTTTTATTTAACCCTACATACCATGACTTACTTTCTGACCTGACTCTGGCATAACATTATGAGACAAGGAAGAAAATACAAAATTCTACCACAAAACATTTCTTTTCCATATCTTGAAATGGCCTTGCAAAACTGTCCTTTGGGGGAAAAATTTGCATCTGTAAAGAATCTCTATTAACACAGCTAGCTCTTTTTGTTCCAGGCCTTCCCAATCCTAAAGAGATTAACTAAAAGTCTAGCACTTTTTAAAGATCTGAATAGGAAAATGTTGTCATCTATTATCTCTAAGGGCAGCCACGGTAAGACTTCAAAAGTACCTTGATCTCCACAATCTTTTATCTTAACCTGAACATTTCCTTTCTATAGATTCCAGGTCTTTAGACAAACTCAACCAATTGTCAACCAGAAAATGTTTAAATTTACCTATAGCCTGGAAGCCCCTCCACTTTGAATTGTCCTGCCTTTCTGGACCAAACCAATGTATTTCTTAAATGTATTTGATTGATGTCTCATGCTTCCCTAAAATGTATAAAAACAAGCGGCACCCCGAACACCTTAGGCACATGTTCTTAGGACCTTGTGAGGGCTGTGTCATGGGCCATGGTCACTCATATTTGGCTCGGAATAAATCCCTTCAAATATTTTACAGAGTTTGATTCTTCTTGTCGACAACAGTATAACCAGAGTAACTCATCCACCATGCTAACCTGGAACCTGGTTACTCCTGTGATGAGAACTCTTCATTGCCTACAAGTGAAAGCCTAAGCCTGGCACACAAGAACTGCCAGGGCTTTTCCTTCCCTGCTTCTCAGTACCATCTCCAGAAACTTCCTGCTGTGCAATTTATGTTAATGATTACACTGGAATTTTTATATTTCTCCCCACACACTCTGCTGTTTCTTTCCTCCAAGTCTTTTTATGACTTGCCCTTTAGAATATGCTTTCCATTCTTTTTTCACTTTTCACTTATCAGTCTTAAGCATCACCTCCTTAATGAGTTGGGTCTAAAATTATATACATATATATATTTCTTATATGTTTCTTTAATATGCTATCCTAATATAATAAAACCATCTGTCAGTCTGGGTCTGCCTCCTGTTAAACAAAAAATTATTCATGACACTTGTTAAAGATGGTAAGACAGACTTTATCCAGGGGGACCACTACAATGGAGTTTTGCAGTAGGGGAAAGGGGTTGGATGTAACTCTGAATACAACAAGGAAAAGTCAGAATTTATACCCAAGGGGTGGCGTGGGGTCCAGTAAATGAAAATTACTGAAAGGAGATATCAAGGGTAAGGAAAGATTCTGATTATTGGATTCTGATAATCTGATTCAGGATTATTGCTGAAGACAGGCCAGGGGATCAGACATCACCTGGGGATGGTGGAGGATGAGGAACCTGATCAGATAGCAAGGATGAATGGATATCAAGAATGGGGAATTCTGGCTAAATTTACTTACCATGATCCTGGCCAAAATTAGACTCTGCAGAGACAAACACAGAAGCCTAACAGTCAGCGCCTCAATGAGAAGAAAGTTCAAAGGAGACTGAGTAGAGTTTGGTCAAGGAGAGAGACTCTTTATCACCTTCCTACAGGGGAAGCTCCTAAAAGGCTAGGAAAAGCTTTCATTCATGTTTGTATCTCAACACAGCACCTGCCCATAGAGATGGCCTGGAGTCGTGCTGGGCGCGGTGGCTCAAGCCTGTAATCCCAGCACTTTGGGAGGCGAGACAGGCGGATCACGAGGTCAGGAGATCGAGACCATCCTGGCTAACACGGTGAAACCCCATCTCTACTAAAATACAAAAAACTAGCTGGGCGAGGTGGCAGGCACCTGTAGTCCCAGCTACTCAGGGGCTGAGGCAGGAGAATGGCGTGAACCCGGGAGGCGGAGCTTGCAGTCAGCTGAGATCTGGCCACTGCACTCCAGCCTGGGCGACAGAGTGAGACTCCGTCTCAAAAAAAAAAAAAAAAAAAAGAGATGGCCTGGAGTCTAGACTATAAGGACTATGAAGGACAGGGACCATTTTAGTCTCATTCACAACTCTAACCCCAATGCCTAATACAAGGACTGGCCAGCAGGTGCTCAAAACAGCCCTTGAGG
>NW_016815143.1:210952-213965 GCF_001698545.2 Rhinopithecus bieti
GTCATGATTTTTTTTGACTCATGGGGCTGTATAATGGAGCGGGCATAATGACTTCTGCACCCCCTTAAACATAAGGGAGTGGCTGGACAATAGGATCATTGTAGGGAGGAAATCAGCAGTAAGACGTATAAACAAAAATCCCTGTAACATGAATAAGTTTAAAGGAAAATGCTGTGCCTTGAGATGCATATGCAAACTGATTTGTTTTTCTAAGACCACCAGAGCGGGTACAAAAGAACCAGCGACTAGGCAAGGGTAGGAGCAAAACTGCAAGTTTATTTTGGTCACCTAAGGTGTGGGGAAGAGGTCTGTCGGCCTCCGGCAAAGAAGGCCGACAGAGCCCCCCGGTGGGGCTCTCGGAAGGAGTTCCCGCAGTCCTGACATCCCGACAGGAAGTGGAGGTATATGGGGGGATGTGATGTGCTCAAGGCTGTGATGTGTTCTTTCAAGTGCCTGGTTTTAACATATCATGGAAAGAGGCACTGAAGAGGGTAGGAAAGACAGTCTTTTTGTTTCAGTTGAAAATTGATATGGTTTGGATCTGTGTCCCCACCCAAATCCCATGTTGAATTGTAATCCCCAATGTTGGAGGAGGGAACTGGTGGGAGGGGATTGGATCATGGGGGCAGGTTTTCCCCTTGCTGTTCTCATGATAGTGAGTGAGTTCTTATGAGAAGTAGTTGTTTAAAAGTGTGTAGCACCTCCCCCTCCTCTTTCTCGTCCTCCTGCTCTGCTCATGTAAGACGTGCCTGCTTCTCTTTTGCCTTCCGCCATGATTATACATTTCCTGAGACTCCCCAGAAGCTATCATGCTTTCTGTACAGCCTGTGGAACCATAAGCCAATTAAACCTCTTTTCTTTATAAATTACCCAGTCTCAGGTATTTCTTTGTAACAGTGCAAGAACTGACTAATACAGAAATGCTCTGTTGGGGTTTTTAAAAAAAGCTTTTGGGGTACAGGTGGTTTTTGGTTACATGGAAAAGTTATTTGGTGGTGAGTTCTGAGATTTTGATGCATCTGTCACACAAACAGTGTACACTTTGCCCAATATGTAGTCTTTTATTCCTCACGCCCTCCCCACCTTCCCCCCAACCCAGTCCCCAATGTCTATTATATCATTCTTATGCCTTTGTGTCCTCATAGCTTAGCTCCCACTTATAAGTAAGAGCATACGATATTTGATTTTCCATTCCTGAGTTACTTCACTTAGAATAATGGCCTCCAGCTCCATTCAAGTTGCCGCCAAAGACGCTATTTCATTCCTTTTTATGTCTGAGTATTATTCCATATACCACATTTTCTTTATCTACTTGTTGGTTAATGGGCACTTAAGTTGGTTCCATATTTTTGCAACTGTGAATTGTGCTTCTATAAACATACATGTGTGTGTCTTTTTCATATAATGACTTGTTTTCCTTTGGGTAGATACCCAGTAGTGGGATTGCTGGATTAAATGTTAGTTCTATTTTTAGTTCTTTAAGGAATCTCCATACTGTTTTCCATAACGGTTGTACTAGTTTGCATTCCCACCTGCAGTGTAAAAGTGTTCTCTTTTTACCACATCCATACCACCTATTATTTTTTGACTTTTTAATTATGGCCATTCTTGCAGCAATAAAGTGGTATCTGCTTGTGGTTTTAATTTGCATTTCCCTGATCATCAGTGATGTTGAGCTTTTTTTTTTTTTCATATGCTTGTTGGCTGTTTGCATATCCTCTTTTGAGAATTTTCCATTCATGTCCTTTGCCTACTTTTTAATGGGATTATTATTATTATTATTTTTGGCCAATCTGTTTGAGTCCCATAAAGATTCTGGGTATTAATTCTTTGTTGGATGCATAGTTTGCGAATATTTTCTCCCACTCTGTGGGTTGTCTGTTTACTCTGCTAATTATTTCTTTTGCTATGCAGAAGCTTTTGTTTAATTAAGTCCTATTTATTTTTGTCTGGCAGCTTGGGTCCCAGCTCAGCCACAGTATAATAGAGCACTAAGTATATTCTTAAGTTTCCAAACTCCAGTCCTTGGCTCCCAGATGGCAACTTCTGGCCCACCCAAGGCTAGAGGGAACTCAACACCCTGAAGGAAAGGACGCAACCTTGGCTGGATTCACCACCTGCTGATTGTAGAGCCCTTGGGCCTAGGGTGAACATAGATGGTAACCAGGAAGCGGTCACCATGGGCCCTGCACAAGGCCCAATGCTGTGCTGGCTTTGGGTCTGACCCAATGCTGTCCCAGTGGTGGTAGCCACAGTGTTACCAAGATGGTGGCAGGCCATTTCCAAGATGACAGCAAGCCTCTTGTTCTTTGACCTGGGGTTCTTGGCCTCACGGATTTCAAGGACTGGAATCTTGTGCCATGTGGTGAGTGTTATGGCTCCATTCAGCTCGATTAGGTCAAACCCTGAGCAGTTATCCCACGCAGGAACAATGGCGAGCCTGTAGTCTGATTGGGAGCAGCAATGGGCGCCGCCTCACTGGATCAGAAGTGCATCAGACACCCTGCCAGATCCAGAGGGGTGGAAGTCAGTGGTGGGTCTGTGACAGACACAAACAGCAGTGGTGGAAGGTGAGTGAAAGCTCAGCTCAAGCCATAACAAACACTGACCAGAAGAGTGTGCCGTTGCAAGATTTAATAGAGTGAAAACAGAGCTCCCATAAAATGGGAGGGGACCCAAAGTGGGTTGCCATTGCCAGCTCAAATGCCTGGGTTTATATCCCAATCATTGTCCCTCCTCCTGTGCTCTCAGGCGATAGATGATTGGCTATTTCTTTACCTCCTGTTTTTGCCTAATTCACATTTTAGTGAGCTCTCTTTACTACCTGATTGGTTGGGTGTGAGCTAAGTTGCAAGCCCCATGTTTAAAGGTGGATGTAGTCACCTTCCCAGCTAGGCTGAGGGATTCTTAGTCAGACTAGGAAATCCAGCTAGTCCTGTCTCTCAGTGCCCCCTCTCAACAGGAAAACCCAAGTGCTGTTGGGGAGGTTGGCTGATGACCACTCTAACTGCTT
>NW_016815143.1:217442-221845 GCF_001698545.2 Rhinopithecus bieti
TTTTCAGTGGTTAATGTTAAATCACCTTTTCTAACAGAAGAGCCTCATACTTTACGATTTTGAGTTAGTAAGCTACCTTTTGCTTTTTTGACTTAGAATAATTCTGAACTGCTGAGGTGTGCTCACAATGAGGTTTCCTCTAAAAGTTACTTTTCTACTTTCTTCTGTTAGCAAAGCAGTTGCCACTACAGATTGAATGCATTTGGGCCATCCATAGGTCCCTGGTTTAAGGATTTTTGACAGGAAGGCTACTGGTTGTCAGCAGTCTCAGTGTTTTCAGGCTACGCCCTTGTTTACATGGACAACAAGGTAGTACTGGAGTGTTATAGGGTCACTGAGAAGACCTTCAATGATGAACATAGGTTTTAAATTTACCTTGGCTTTTAAAGAAATAGGGCACACTGTTTTTTCTTTACTACTTCTTTTCCTCTCTCTCTCCCACTCTTTTTTCTCTCTCTCTGTCGCTCTCTCTCTCTGTCTTGACTTACTCTCTTTGACTTGCTCAATTCACTTTCATCCTGATCTATTATGTTGTCATAGACCCAGTTCCAGTTGTTAAAGTACTGGGTCATCAGTTCTAAGGTCCTGGCCAAGGAGCCAAGCCTTGGAGATTGTATTGCAGAGGGTAAGCTGGGTAGAAATTGGGGGAGGAGAGCATCTTACACAATGGGAGAGCAATCCTCCAAGCCATTTACAAACTTGGGGCCTTGGCAAGGGTGGTGGAGAACAGGTCCCACATAACTGCCCATGTCGAAAGCTGTATGCCTAAATTGGGAGGGACACCAGGGACAAGACTCCCGGGGTTCATAGCCTACATGCCTAAGGACGCAGCATAGAACTTCCTTAGATCCCTTTGGAGATACAACCTGCTCTAATCTTGAGAAAGGAAGTGAAATTCTGAAGCATTAGTACCTAGGAGGCAGGGATCGGAGGAACTAGATTCAGAGGTAAGGAGAATTTGGGGGCTACACTTTCAAGAAAGTCATGGTCGGGACCCAGGAGGTATGGGTCAGAAAGAAAGGGGCGCACACGTGGACGACTGTTGAGTAGAGACTTCTGGCTGCACCATGATCTCAACTGGCTAACACTGGGAGTTCGGGATGACAGCTTTCTGCCTCTAGTCAGCCCTCGGCTTCTCCAGGAAAATTGAAAGCAGAAGCTGGTTCCAGGCAGACCAACGCTCCGAACCAAGAAGGGCTGGGGGTTGTTAGAAAGTCCTTTCCCAGACAGCCTCACACCTGAGTCTTAAGTGAGGCAGCCACACTAATCGTTTTTAACCTGCCAACAGGTACGCGGTATTTTCCTCCAATTCTAAGGAAGGATAGCAAGTGAAAGTGGTCCAATATTACTCACTGCTTTGGAGGTCCCTTCGTGATCGCCAAAATATTACTGAGGGGTCCTTGTTCTTAGAGCTCCCAAGATGGTGGCAGGCCACTTCCAAGATGGCAGCAAGCCTCTTGTTCTTTGATCTGGGGTTCTTGGCCTCACAGATTCCAAGTTATGGAATCTTGGGCCATGCAGTGAGTGTTATAGCTCCATTCAGCTCGATGAGGACGAACCCTGGGCACTTAGCCCACACAGGAACAATGGTGAGCCTCTAGCCTGAGTGGGAGTGGCAATGGGCACTGCCTCACTGGATCAGAAGTGCAGCAGACACCCTGCTGGATCCAGAGGGGTGGAAGTCAGCGGCGGGTCTGTGATGGTAGCAAACAGCAGTGGTGGATGGTGAGTGAAAGCTCAACTCGAGCCGTGACAAACACAGACCAGAAGAGTGTGTAGTTGCAAGATTTAATAGCGTGAAAACAGAGCTCCCATAAGATGGGAGGGGACCCAAAGTGGGTTGCCATTGCCAGCTCGAATGCCTGTGTTTATATCCTGATCATTGTCCCTCCTCCTGTGCTCTCAGGTGATAGATGATTGGCTATTTCTTTACCTCCTGTTTTTGCCTAATTCACATTTTAGTGAGCTCTCTTTACTACCTGATTGGTTGGGTGTGAGCTAAGTTGCAAGCCCCATGTTTAAAGGTGGATGTGTTCACCTTCCCAGCTAAGCTTAGGGATTCTTAGTCAGTCTAGGAAATTCAGCTCGTCCTGTCTCTCAGCAGGGATGCTTGTGTTACCCCTCTCCCAGCTCCAGACAGCTCAGCACAGAGAAAGAGACTCCATTTATTTGAGGGAAAGGAAGGGAAGAGAACAAGAATCTCTGCCATGTAATGCAAAGAATTCTCCCAAATCTTACTCAAGAGCCCCAAGATAGTACCTCTGTCAGTCTTCAAAAGCCACAGTGTTACTGGGCTTAGGGGACCACAAATGCAGCTATGGTTGCAGTGACCAAAGACTTAGACCACAATACTCAAGTCCCTTCAAATACTTGAAAAACCTTCCCAAGGAAAGGTATAAACAAACCCAGACTGCAAAGACTACAATAAATATCTAATTCTTCAACTCCCAGATACTGATGAACATCAACAAGTATCAAGGCTATCCAAGAAAACATGACCTCACCAAGTGAACTAAATAAGGCATCAGGGCGCAATCTTGGAGAAACAGATATCTGACCTTTCAAACAGAGAATTCAAAACAGCTGTGTTGAGGAAACTCAGAGATATTCAAGATAATAGAAGGAATTCAGAATTCTATCTGATAAATTTCACAAAGACATTGAAATAATTTAAAACAATCAAGAAAAAAATTAGTGAGCTTGAAGACAAGCTAATTGAAAATACACAGTCAGGCCAGGCACGGTGGCTCATGCCTATAATCTCAGCACTTTGGGAAGCTGAGGCAGGCAGATCACTTGAGGTCAGGGGCTCAAGACCAGCCTGGCCAATATGGTGAAACCCCAACTCTACTAAATATACAAAAATATTTAGCTGCGTGTGGTGGCAGGGTGCCTGTAATTCTAGCTACTCAGGAGGCTGAGGCAGGAGAATCACATGAACCCAGGAGGTGGAGGTTGCAGTAAACCAAGATCGTGCCACTGCACTCCAGCCTGGGCGACAGAATGAAGACCCCATATAAAAAAGGAAATGAAATAAAAGGAAAACACAGAGAAGATAAAAGAAAAAAGAATAAGAGAATGAAGCACACCTAGAAGATCTAGAAAATAGCCTCAAAAGGGCTAATCTGAGTTATTGGCCTAAAAAGGAGGTAGAGAGAGAGAGATTGGGGTAGAAAGTTTATTCAAAGCGATAATAACAGGTCATTTACCAAACCTAGAGAAAGATATCAATATTCAAGTACAAGAAGGTTATAAAACACCAACCCAATTTAACCCAAAGAAGACTTAATAATCAAACTCCCAAAGGTCAAGAATAAAGAAAGGATCCTAAAAGCATCAAGACAAAAGAAGCAAATAACACAAAAAGGAGCTAAAACTGGAAATCAATAACAAGAAGAATTTTGGAAACTATATAAGCACATGGAAGTTAAACAATATGCTCCCAAAAAACCAGCAGGCCAGTGAAGAAACTAAGAAGAAAATTGAAAAATTTCTTGAAACAAATGAAAATAGAAACACAACATACCAAGACCTATGGGATACAATGAAAGTAGTACTAAGAGGAAAGTTTATAACAATAAGAACCTACATCAAAAAAGTAGAAAATCTTCAAACAAACAACCTAATGAGATATCTTAAAGAACTAGAAAAGCGATAGCAAACCAAACCCAAAATTAGTAGAAGAAATGAGAAAGATCAAGCAGAAATAAATGAACTTAAAATGAAAAGAACAATATGAAAGATCAACAAAACTAAAAGTTGATTTTCTGAAAAGATAAATGAAATCAACAAAACTTTAGTCAGACCAACTAAGAAAAGCAGAGAAGACCCAAATAAATAAAATCAGAGATGAAAAGGGAGCCATTACAAATGATACCACAGAAATTCTAATCATTAGAACCTCTATGAGCAACTATATGCCAATAAATTGGAAAACTTAGAAAAAATTGATAAAAGTACACACAACCTACTCAACTTGAACCATGAAGAAATGCAAAACCTGAACAGACCAATAGCAAGTAATGAGATCAAAGTTGTAATAAAAAGTCTCCCAGCAAAGAAAAGGCCAGGATCCAATGGCTTCATTGCTGAATTTTACCAACCATTTAAAGAAGAACTGGCCAGGCTCGGTGGCTCATGCTTGTAATCTCAGCACTTTGGGAGGCCGAGGTGGGCAGATCACGAGGTCAGGAGATCAAGCCCATCCTGGCTAACACAGTGAAATCTCGTCTCTACTAAAACTGCAAAAAAATTAGCCTGACGTGGTGGTGGGTACCTGTAGTCCCAGCTACTCTGGAGGCTGAGGCAGGAGAATGGTGTGAACTCAGGAGGCGGAGCTTGCAGTGAGCAGAGATTGCGCCATGCACTCCAGCCTGGGTGACAGAGTCAGACTCCATCTTAAA
>NW_016815143.1:222719-231090 GCF_001698545.2 Rhinopithecus bieti
AAAAAAAAAATGAGAAGGGAATATTTCCAAACTCATTCTGTGAGGCCAGTATTAATCAAAACCAGACAAAGACATATCAAAAAATGAAAATTCGGCTGGGCGCAATGGCTCATGCTTGTAGTCCCAGCACTTTGGGAGGCCAAGGTGGGAGGATCATTTGAGCTCAGGAGTTTGAGACTAGCCTGGGCAGCATGGTGAAACTTGTCTCTACCAAAAAATATAAAAATTAGCTAGGTGTGGTGGTACATGCCTGTAGTCCCAGCTAATCAGGAGGCTGAGGTGGGAGAATCACTTGAACCTGGGAGGCAGAGGTTGCAGTGAGCCAAGATCACACCAGCCTGGGCAACAGAGTGAGACCTAGTCTTGAAAATAAAAAAGAAAGAAAGAAAACTACAGGCCTATATCTCTGATGAACACTGATGCCAAAATTCTCAACAAAGTACTAGCAAACTGAATTCAATGACACATTAAAAAGGTCATTCATTATGATCAAGTGGGATTCATCCCTGGGATGTAAGCATGGTTCAAAATATGCAAATCAATCAATGTGATACATTATATCAACAGAATGAAAGCCAGAAACCATATGATCATTTCAATTGATGCTGAAAAGAATTTGATAAAATTCAACATCCCTTCATGATAAAAATTCTCAAAAAACTGGGCATAGAAGGAACGTATCTCAGCACAGTAATAGCCACATATGACAGACCCACAGCTAGGATCATACTAAACAGAGAAAAATGGACAGCCTTTCCTCTAAGATCTGGAACACAACAAGGATGCCCACTTTCACCAACTGTTATTCAACATCATACTGGGAGTCCTATCTACAGCAATCAGACAAGAGAAAGAAAGGGTATCCAAATTGGAAAGCAAGAAGTCAAATTATCCTTGTTTGTAGATAATATGATCTTATATTTGGAAAATCCTAAAGACTCCACCAAAAAGCTATTAGAACTGATAAACAAATTCAGTAAAGCTGCAGTATATAACAATCAAAATTTAAAAAAATCAGTAGCAGTTATATATGCCATCAGTGAACAATCTGATAAAGAAATTTAAAAAGTAATCCCATTTACAATAACTACAAATAAAACAAAATATCTAGGAATTAACCAAGGAAGTGGAAGATTTTTACAATGAAAACTATAAAACACCAATGAAAGAAATTGAAGAGGACACCAAAAAATGGAAAAATATTCTGTGTTTATGGATTGGAAGAATCACTGTTGTTAAAATGCCCATACTACCCAAAACAATCTATAGATTCAATGCAATCCCTATCAAAATACCAATGACATTCTTCACACAAATAGAAAAAAAAATCCTAAAATGTGTATAAAACCAAAAAAGGTCCAGAATAGTGAAAACTATCCTAAGCAAAAAGAACAAAACTGAAGAATCACATTATCTGACTTAAATTATGCTAAAGTATAATAACCAAAATGGCATGGTACTGACAAGGAAACAGACACAAAAATCACTGGAACAGAATAGAGAAATAAAACTACTACAAGAAAACATTGGAGAACCTCAAAGATTTCTTGAGAAATACTCCAAAAGCACAGGCAAATAAAGCAAAAATGGACAAATGGAATCACATCAGGTTAAAAAGTTTCTGCACAGCAAAGGAAACAATTAACAAAGTGAGGAGACAACCCACAAAATGGGAGAAACTATTTGCAAAGTATCCATCTGAGAAGGGATTAAGAACCAGAATATATAACGAGCTCAAACAACTCTGTAGGAAAAAATCTAATAAACCAATTTAAAAATGGGCAAAAGATCTGAATAGACAATTCTTAAAAGAAGACATGCAAATGGCAAACAGGCATATGAAATGGTTCTCAACGTCACTGATTATCAGAGAAATCCAAATCAAAACTACAATGAGATACCATCTTGCCCCAGTTAAAATGGCTTTTATCCAAAAGACAGACAAAAGCAAATGCAGGCGAGGATGTGGAGAAGAGGGAACACTCATACGGTGTTGGCGAGAATGTAAATTAGAGCAACCACTATGGAGAACAGTTTAGAATTTCCTTAAAAAATTAAAAATCTGCACTCCCATGTTTATTGCAGTTATATTCACAATAGCCAAGATTTAGAAGCAACCTAAGTGTCCATCGGCAGATGAGTAGATAAAGAAAATGTGGTACATATACACAATGGAGTACTATTCAGAACTAGAATGAGATCATATCATTTGAAACAACGTGGATGGAAGTGGAAGTGATTACGTGAAATAAGCCAGGCACAGAAAGACAAATTTCACACATTCTCACTTATTTATGGGAGCCAAAACTTAAAACAATTGAACTTATGGAGACAGTAGAAGGATGGTTACCTGAGGCTGGGAAGGTAGTGGGGGGTGGAAGGAAGTAGGGATGGCTAATGGGTACAAAAATATAGTTAGGTAGAATGAATAATATGTATTATTTGATAGCACATCCAGGTGACTACAGTCAACAATAAATTATTGTACATTTTAAAATAACTAAAAGATTGTAACTGAATTGTTTGTAACACAAAGGATAAATGCTTGAGGTGATATATACCCCATCTTCCATGATATGATTATTATTGCTTTGTATGCCTGTATCAAAAAGCTCATGTACCGCATAAATACACCTGCCATTTACAAACAAAATTAAAACTTAAAAAAAAAAATAGCTTTTGAGTCAATGAACAAAATTGAATCCCCAATATAACCAACATGGGAATAACCCTGAACTTAATTTCTATGTAAATACTAAACCATTGTTGTCAACTGAAAAAAGCGAAGAAAATGGGTGGTAAATATTCTTACACTTGATTATCTCAGATTTGTGAAGGCTCTGGAAGCAAGGTATCAAAATTGACAGCTTAAAGAATACCAAAATTTAATTCAGTAAAATCAGCTGGCCAATGTAATTGACCTAATGCTTTCAGTAGCATAATATCAGAGGACTGTGTTGGGGAGAAATAATATCTTTTCCTTCTACCCTTCTTAGTTTCATTGGCTGGAGCCCCTGTAACAAAAGACAAATTAACAAGAGAAGAGCATATGAATTTACTTAATATAAGTTTTATGTGACATGGGTGCCTTCATAAGGAAATGAAGACCTGAAGGAGCAGTTCAACCTGAGTGTTTTTACGCTAGGTTAGATAAAAGTGAAAAGTCATGGAGAAATATGATAGGACAAAGAGGTTATGAACTAAGCGTTATAAACTGTGGAAAACTTAGCAAAGCCTGTTCATTCCTACTCCTTTCTGTGTCCTGTTTCTTTGGAGATAAGGATGCTGCTTTCCTCCAGGCATAGGGGTCACCTCTCATTATGGTCTTATTACCTGCTTCAGAAGAAGGTCAGAAAATCCTTGCTAGGTTTTATATCTTGCTTCAGGAGAGAAAAGCAGGAGTGTGGGGAGGTCAGAGTGACCTTCCCAGTTCTGCGGATTTCTGAAATTCCTCCATCTTAAAATATTTAATATGCGAATGTGCCGTATTTTGGAGTAGCATGTCCTGAACCACATTGTATGAAAATAGGCTTTTTTAATAGAAGGATTTTTTTAAATGAAAAGGAAAATGCTGAAGCAATAGGTAACTTATAGATTGTTAACATCCTTTCTGTTAAAGAAAAAATTATTCTGACATTTTCTGAATGGTAAGGAAGACTTTATTCAGGACTATTGTGATAGAGTCAACACTATCTTTATAGGGGAAAGAGATTGGGATGAACTATAAATACTACAAAGATAGCTGAGGAGTTATATCCAATGAGCAGAGTGAGGGGGTCAGTGGGTAGAAAATTACTAAGAGAAGATCTCAAAGGTAGGGAGAATTCTTGATAAACCAGTTGAACAAGAATCTTGCTAAAGGCAGGTCAGGTTGATCCGTAACAAGGGTGGGGGAATTCTCACTAAACTGATTTAGTAGCATTCTTGCTATAACTGGATGAAGTAGATCAGTATATGCCACCTCAAAACACGCCACTTTGGCACACAAATTATTTTGAGTGGAAGGTATTTGAGTTTCTGAAATCCTTTGTATGTCTAAAAGCAGAGTCTCCAAAAAAAAAGGAAAAAACAAAACTCAACAAAATTCAATTGTCATAAATCCCCTGCCCAAGAGCAACTTCAGTCTTTTCAGAAGTAAGAAGTCAGCACCACACTCAAACACATATCATCACAAGACTATCATATCTCCCATCTATTCTCCTAAGAGTCCATTTATATTTCCAAAAAGTTATTTGCTTTTCTACAAGCACCCTTTCTCCCTCCTCCCTTTCTTCTACTAAGTTAGGTATATGGTCCCTAACTTCTAGCCACCCCTTTGAGTTACTCATCACTGAGTGCTCCCCTGTATATATAAGATGTACATGTTAACAAATTTCTGCTTGTTTTTCTCTTGTTAATCTGTTTTTTGATGGTGAAAGTTATGGGGGCCCAGACAATGAATCTAAGGTGTGTAGAGGAAAAAGTTTAGTTTCCCTCCCCTACATAGCCTAGGCAGGCTGTAGACAGGACCCAAGGCCTAGTAGGCAAAAAGGACTCAAAGGAGCCTGTCTAAAGTTTGGCCAAGGAATGAGTCTTTGTCAGGTCTGAGCTCAAACTGTAGCTGACCACACTATTTATACGGCGTCATCTAAACTCCAAGGGCACTCTGTGGCTATGGTCTAAATGGAGCCAAAGACACAAATGTGGCATTTGAGCCTTCTGGTTTTGTATCTTAGTTTCATGTTGCTTTTACTACACTATTCACAAAAAATGAAAGGACAAATGTCACCTGACTAAAATGACCCAGTGGTTTTCATAAATCTCCCCCCAAATCCTATAAAACCGAAGGTTCTCCTGGGAATTTTACCATAGAAGAAAATATTTAAATTATTTTTTAATTACAAAGTTATTTTTTAATAAAAGGGGTAGCAAAGATTGTTGGCTGCATTCAGGAAGCTTTTGAGCAAAATTAATATGGGCACATTCTAGCAGGAGTGTAATTTTGGTGCCATTTCCTGACTAAACCATTTGTTGTGATGAGTCATTCTAGTTCTTGTCTTTTATATCTCTCCCACCACACACACCCTGCCCCCTGTCATGCTTATCTTTATCCCCATTCCTCCTCTTACCTAATTATCTCCCCTTGGGGCCACTTCTATCTAACTTAGTCCCTCTGCTCCAGCAGGCAGTTTATGAAGCTTTGGCCATTCCTTTTGACTCACCAGAGCAAGACTGTAGCCATTAAAATGATGAAGGAAAGGAGAATATGTGGAGGAAAAACTGTTCTGAGGGAAAACTGAAAAGGGGTACAGGGTCATTTTAAAAATAAAAGCCAACTACAGAAAGATAAAATGTATCTAATTTCTCTTTTCTTTCTCTCTCCATCTGTGATTTGTTTTCTAAGACCACCAGAGCGGGCACAAAAGAACCAGCGAGTAGGCAAGGGTAGGAGCAAAACTGCAAATTTATTTTTGGTCACCTAGCTTCAGGGAAGAAGGCGGGTAGGGAGAGGTCTGTCGGCCTCTGGCAAAGGAGGCCAAGAGAGTCGCCCAGTGGAGCTCTCGGACGGAGTTCCTGCAGTCCTGACAGGAGTGGGGACTAAGGAAGTTTGTGCCCTGCGTCTGCTGGGAGCGGCTTTTCTAGGAGTGGGAGGGCAATAGGCGGGGCACGGGCGTGTGGGGGGGGCGTTCTGTACGTGCGACCAGGTAAATCTTGGTCTCTTCGGATTGACGTCACCTGGCGCATGCCCGGTTGGTCTGCACCTTCCCTGGAGCCGGCTGCATTTTCGCGCGCACGGGAAAAGTTGGTGATGAAGAACCCGGAAGTGCGCCATCCTGCCTCCGTTCGTCCAAAAAATCTGCCCCTACAGTTCTAAGCTTTCCAATATTTTCAAAAAGCCTCTTAAGGAACAACTTCAGAGAGTACCTGGCTCAGTGAAAAGGTCTGTAGCTGCAGCAACTAGAAGGAGCTAGAATCAGGTGACAGGAATCTATTAAAGGACAAAATTACAACAAATTCAGCTATAGATCTAATTGGCTTTTATTCACAATTCATGACTCTGGAAAGTCTCTATTCTACAGACAGAATGAGAGCTCCCACTGGGCAACGGCAGAGTGGTGTAAGGCAGGAACAAGGTAACAGAACAATAGAAAAAAAAAAACTGTTGATTACCATTAGGTTACTTCAGATTACTTTGGTTTTTAAGGTTAAAACAGAAGGGACTTCCTTAGTATGCTGACTCGGGTAGACTGGAATCTCCTGTTTTGTTTTGTTTTGTTTTGTTTTGTTTTGTTTTGTTTTGTTTAAAAAAAACTGGTCTGTTTGGGGATCTATCTACTTCTTTAAAGTTTCAACTTGATAATGTGGCATTTAGCATATGTGACTGCATTTTGGTTTGGTCTGGTCTGTTGGGGCCTAGTGCAGGAGCTCAATCTGAAACAATGGCTTCCCATAATTTTGTTTATAAACCTCAAAGCCATTAAGATCAAATATGCTTCCAGATTCTCGGCTGGGTCTCTGTAACAAAAGACAGATTGGCAAGAGAAAACCATACAAATTTATTTGATGTAAGTTTTATGTAACACTGGAGCCTTCATAAGAAAATGAAGACTGGAAGAAACAGTTAAACCTGAATGTTTTTATGCTACATTTGATGAAGTGTGCAGAGTTGTGGGAAAATGTTGATAGGACAATAAGAAGTATTGTGGAAACTTAGTAAGGTCTGTTCATTAAAATTGTTCTCTGGGTCCCTTGATAAAAATGCTCTTATCCTCCAGGTATAGGGAGGACACCTCTCACATAAAGGCCTTATGATCTGCTTCAAGGAAAATTCAGAGAGTCCTTCCTGCACCTGCCATTTCTCAAATTCCTTCAGCTTAAAATATTCAATATGCCAAAGTGACATATTTTGGAGCAGCATGTACTGAACCCTATCAGTGCATACCCTGGAACTCTATGCATTAAACATTTAGAGACTCTGAAATCAAACCTTTTCTTTCAACCTGAAATTTTAAAAAAAAAAAAAATCACTGTCTCATGCTGATCTAACTGTAAGTCCTGTCCAATAGGTTTACTTTTCCTGACTTCTTTACTCTTCCTAAATTTCTACTCTGACTTCCCAGCCTTTAGCCCCTTCTGAGTTGCCTTAAAGAGAAATACTTGTTTTTCAATGGAAAACTCTGCCTTTCAGGGTTATCAGAGTCTTGCCCTATTCGTTCTTTTTGAGCTATTTTGCAACTCTTTGTACGCTGTAGGTAACTGATAGATATGTAAATTTTGTTCTATCTAGAGGTGGTTTTCATTAACTTCCTCTCTCTAGTGGAAAAACCAGTTTTGTGGACATTTGCAATTCATTTCAACATTCTTTCATTTCATATAAATCAGTGCCATTTTGACTTTTCCTTTGAACTGGTTATAACATTGGCCGGTTTTCTCATATCATAGGACTGACAAACACTCTACCCTCAAGCTCCTCTGAGCCCTCTTCCCAGCCTTGCCACCCCTATCTCCCACTTTCAACCCCTTATTCCTGAGCCTTCATAGCCCAACTATAGTCAGAATCCTGCTTAGTTAGTTTAGCAAGAATCCTCTACCTTCTGTCTCTTCTTAGTAATTTTTCATCCACTGACCCCTCTCATTCTTCCCCTGACTGTAAATCCCCAGCTGTCTTTGCTGTACAGTATTTGGAATTGAGCACACTTCTATGCCAAGGTCTCTTTTCTCCTATTGCAATAGTTCTATACGGGCCAAGGGAAAACTTCCCCTTTGCCCTCTGAAGGTTTGCTGAAAATAAACTGACAATAGCAGATCAATAGGCCAAAAAACATACAACATTTTATTTTAACAAGTCTAGCACAGGGGAAATGCAGGAGAAGGATTACCCAATAACCCAACGGGGTACAGAAGCTTATATACCCTTTTCCATAGTGGGAGACGGCAGATAAGGAATGTAGACAATTCTTTTGAGGGGCAGTATATGATTATTAGCAAGAATGAATAAATAGAAATTAACTTGTAAATTATTCTATTTGAAATTTAAATGAGCCCAAGAGGCAGGCATTATTGTGTTTCTTTTGCAAAGAAGCCTTTCTTGGTTAAGTGAAAAAAACATTCTAGAGAGAGTTACTTCCTGTGCTTGAGGATGAGGGAACAAGACAAGGTTGGAAGGACCTTGATTCTAAGGCAGCTTCTAAGGCCTCTCAGCATGTCAAAGCAGCAGTCTTTGTGTTATTTCCTTCTGAGCCTTATCATTCCCCTGTCTAAAACTACCCTAGAAGTTCCATACGTTAAAAGCTGGGTTGGTAGCTGTGGAGAGGAAAATCGAGTCAATAGCTGAGTGGTAAAAGATCCCATTAAACCAGTATCTCATTTTGTGCTTCTCTCTCTCTTTTTT